>NC_066600.1:3110000-3130000 GCF_905475345.1 Vespula vulgaris | reverse complement strand
ACGGGAGAAATATGTTAGTATTATTACACGTGTTAATATCATCGCGGAACACATGATTCTAAACGACGACCGAGTAAGATACTACTATACGGGTCAATGGACAATCACTGTTGAAGACAGCAAAACACATAGCACATACCACAATGTTACGTAGGACGCAAACACTCGAACCGTTTCTGTTTTTATACAATCGGAATCGGCGATATGTACTTACGTCCTTTATTCGAGATAACGACTCTATCGAATACCATTTGTAAAAAGTGTAACTACAAATACGGAAAGAGAGGAAGAGTAGGAAACAGAGAGAGAGAGAGAGCAGAAAGAGAGAGAGAGAGAGAAAGTGAATGATAGAAACAAATTCCCTTTCAAGCTGGCAGAGAGGGTGTGGAGGGGATAAAGAAATCATTGATTCCGAGCGGGTGTGGCAACATATAATTACAGTAATTAGCGGACAAGTAATTAATTAGGATCGCACGTCGTTCGTTATTTCTGTAGCCGGAGGACAGCTACCTACCTACCAACGTTTACCTGTGGGATACGTGTAACTACCGTAGCATGTCCCTATACGTCCTCGTACTGTGCTCAAGGGGTTACGTCTTGATCCCAATTAACGACGGATTTTTTGCTCTGCACGGAAGATGCGCGAGCAGAGAGAGAAAGAGAGAGAGAAAGAAAGAAAGAGAGAGAGAGAGAGAGAGAGAGAAGAGTCAGTACTGCAAATTGTGCGACCATCTCTCGATCGATCCATCGATCGATGGATCGATCGGTGGATCGTATCGAGAACCTTTCGATCTCGCGAGATGGCGAACGTTGTCATTGGGTGGTACTGATGGATCGATATTTGTTCTCCGGTTTCCTTAAAGGATCGTTCGGCCCTTACGACCTCCGAGATGTTGGTACCTACCCCGTTCTCCCTTTTCGAGATTTATCTTACCATTTTCGTGAGTATCTCTTTTTATGGTTCTGGAATTCGAACGTCATTATAGTATACCTAATTATTCGATTGCTGGATATCACGGTTTACTGAAAAAAACGATTGGTAATACGACTTGTTATTTATATACATATATATATATATATATGTATGTTCGTATGCGTATGTATGTATGTATGTATATATATTTAATCAAGCGGAACAAACTAATGATGCACTCGCGAGAGAAAATTAATTCGTTTAACCGAACGAATTTAATTAAACGATTAGGTACGGACGATCGGCGACTTGCGAGAAACAGGAGAGACTTGCAGTAACTCGCATCTATTTTCCTATGTAGGAAATGCATTCGTCTATGCAATACTATCCAAACGCATACGAGGAATACATCGATGCATATATATCGAGCTCGACGAATTGGATTACTCACCGAATTGACTCTTAGTGCACTACGGAAGATTGGTCGTGTTACGCGTTTGCCAAACATTTCGGCAATTCCTTCCAGCCCTCTTCTCCAACCCTCCCCCGTTCACCCTCTCTTCTCACCCCTCGATGTTTCGCTTAGAGAACACGCAAACGGCGTTGCGTAGGATTCGCCGGCAATAAACATAATAGCGTGCGCGTCGTTAATTAAGTGGATTTTCAATCAAGATTCAATCAGGCTCGTTGTTAAATGTAAATGCACGTGGAGTCGATATAGTCTCTCTCTCTCTCTCTCTCTCTCTCCTCTCTCTCTCTCTCTCTCTCTGTTTGTCTCTCTGTCTGTCTGTCTGTCTCTTACACATACATGTAAACGCACTGCGTGCCTCATTGGTGATCTCTCTCGCACTTCTCATCAAGAATGTTGCATTCGACCTAAAGAGATAGTGAGAGTGTGTGTGTGTGTGTGTGTGTGTGTGTGTGAGAGAGAGAGAGAGAGAGAAATGCAACCACGAATTTCCTGCTCGAAATACGTAAAGTTTAATTATCCCATATCGTTCTACATCCATTTAAATCGAAGTGACAACGTCTCAGCTTTTTGCTAATAAAGTACTTACTTAGGTAAAGTAGGTAAATTATAATTACGAATCGTGTAAGTGACGATCGTTCGTTTGTATGAAATCTCATTGAAAATGCATGATCCTAAATGAAGATGAAGATCTTCGATTAAGATAAAAGAACGCTACCTTTTCTTTCGTCTTTTTCCTTTTTGAGATTGCGATCGATCGATTTCATGTCTTCTCGTTAGTCAGCCACGTATTTCGATGGAAAAAAGAAAGAAGAAGAAGAAATAAAAAACAAATAGAAAAGAACAATGTTATGCGTTGAAAAGATTTGTATAAAAATTCTTTTCTCTAACGACGATGTTTGTTCGCAAAAGAATTGGTAGAATGAAAAGAAAAAAAAAAAAAAAAAAGAAAAAACAAAATAATAAAAAAAAAACCTTTATAACAATGCAAATTAACGTAAATAAATAATTTCGTTGACCAAACTAATTTAAAGTCCGCTTTCAAACAAAAGATTTCTTGGGAGTTACGAGAGCAACAAAGATGCATTACGAATGGTTGGAAACAAAGTGTACGTACAAATAGATATTGCAAAGGACTTTACTGGCAGACGGCCACACCTTCGCGCCTTATTGCGGCCGACTCGTAACGACGACATCAAATTGTACGTGTCCGGAATGATAAATGAAGCTCGGTTACTTCGAAAATGTTCGAAATCGCGTTAAAACCTTTCCTTCCCTCTCTACTTTTCTCCCTCTCTCTCTCTCTCTTACCCTCATCTCCTCCTTCTCTTGCTCCTATATATATATATATATATATATATATATATATATATATATATATATATATATATATTCGATTTTCTCTTCTCTTTCTCTTTCTCTCTCTCTTTTCGTCCCTCCTCACGACACGGATGCATTACGTTACGTTCCTACAAGATTATTTATGTAACGGGCAACATCTTGCAAAAGGACGAACGCATAAAACATTTTCCATTGGTCTAGCACGCGCGGAATTATTTATATTTACGTCGCGTATCGGATACGACGTGTTTACGGCGAACAAATGCACGCGCGTGGATTTTCTGTTCAACTCCCGCGAACGCAAGGGATATATAGAAAATTACTTACGTAGTTACTTACTTACTTCGCGGTGAAATCTCGAAAATTTATCGTACCTAAAGCGCGGACGATAAACGAAACGATAAACGAAACGAAACGAAAATTAAACGAAACGAGCGTGTACAATGATTTTTAAATACGTCAACATACGTTATTTATAATAGATCATGTCCCACGCGATCGGGTCTCGTCGTGTATCTTTAAATCACTTAAAATTATGGAAAATATGTCTGGTCGAAGCTATTTCAAAGATTATTATCGATACGTTTAATATCCCCTTTATATCTTCGAATATTTTCGAAATCCGAAAAGTATATATCTTTTCTCGTATCGATCTTTTCTTTATATTATTTTCTTTATTCTCCTTTCTTCCTTTTTTCTTTTTTTTATCACGAGCAAAGACAGTAGTACATAATACATAAATAGTTATTGTTTTAACGCGAATTTTTATTTTACGCGACTACTATTACATACTACTACTCGTATGCATTCATGTAGTACGTAAATCTCCTAGCTAGTAGAAACAATGGATAGAAACAGAGAAAAGTAGAGAGGGTAGAGGGTGGGAGGTAAAGTCGAATCGAATCTCTTTGTCTCGTTCCATTCTTCTTTTATTTCTTTCTTTTTTCTTCCTTTTATTTATTTTACTTGCTTCACGCTTCTCTACTTCCTTCTCATTCTCTAGCTTTCTCTTTCTCTCTCTCTCTCTCTCTCTCTCTCTCTCTCTCTCTTTCGTTTCCTATCTTTTTCCAGCCCTCCGTTCGGATGAAATTTTCCACAACATTGGATTCGAATGCGATTAAAGCGCGTATAGCGAGCTGATAGCTCGTAGAATAAAAAACGAGAACCGCCCGCGGATAGCTTCGCTTCTCTTCCATCTACCTTCTCCTCTATCTCTCCTCCTCTTCCTCTAGCTTCTTCTTTCTCCTCTTTTCTACAGCGTCGATCTCTCGAAATCGAATTGTAAGTTGTAGCCAACGCCTGCACCCTTCGCGTAGAAGGACGCGTGATTCATCGGCGAGTAACGCGGAACGCCCGAGCTAATTCCCTCCAGATATCGATTCGTCTGCTTTGAATTCGAAAACTCTCTTCGCAGCATTTCTCTATCTCTCTTTCTCTGGCTGACACACACACACATTTATACGTACATAGAGACACAGAGACATACACACACACACACATACCTCTCTCTCGCTTTACCCTCTTTACCATTAAATCCCATTTTTATCAACCATTCTCTCATTTTCTCCTCTTCACCGTCTACATTCTCCTCAGCTGAGAGAATAATCAAATTTTATTCCACGACTTATACATCAGGATCGAACTATTCCTCTTCTCCATTATTTCATTCTCTCTCTCTTTCTCTCTATCTCTCTATCTCTCTATCTCTCTATTTTTTTCCTTTTGGAAACAAAGATTTACAAAGATAATAGAAAGAAAGTAATGGCTCGGAGATCAATGAATCTTCTCTCTAGGAAAAGTGTTCATCTCGTGCACCTGGAGTAGTATCGAGTACGAGTCTCGAGTAGGTATAGAAATAGAGTGGCTCTCGCAATGCGTTCACCGAGAGAAAGATATAGAAAAAAAGAGAGAGAATGAGAGAAAGATAGAGATAGAGAGACACACATAGAGAAAGAGAAAGAGAGAGAGAGAGACAGAGAGAAAGAAAGAGAGAGCAATAACGCGTCATATATCACCTGGCTGTAGCTAATGCTCGGGGAAGGTGTGCGTGAGGCTATCTGCGCGCCATAAAACACTCGCGCGCTCTACTCCAGGAGGGGTTGCTCGCTCGCTCGTTCGCTCGCTCGCTCGCTCGAGCCTCGGTGGCGAGTGTCACCACAGGTGCGGACATTCTCATCATAAATACCGGCCTGGCGCAGGCCGTAAACCGTCTGGTGAACCTAATTGGGGCGTGGCTGCGGTTACACCTTCGAAGACTTTGCCTTAGCACCGTCTTTCGCGCCTTTCCTCCTCCTCCTTCTCCTCCTTTTCTTCTTACTCCTTCTTTTTCTTCTTTATTCTCCTCCTCCTCATCCTCATCCTCCTCCTTCTCCTCCTCCTTCTCTTCATTCTTCTCATCATCCTAGTTTACGCTCTTTGCCAGAGTCTCTTTCAGTCGTATGCTGTTAATTTTACATGCCTCTTATGATCTATAGCCGTCGATAAACTCGTGGAAACACGACTTGCTGTTGTTACTCTCTCGCTCGGCGTCGATCGTCAGCCGTCTTCGAGAAAGATCTAACTTTCGAGCGACGTTTAGTTTCTCTACTCGTTTCGTTTTTGCTTCAACATCGGAAGATCCGACAACGATATATACACACATATATATATATATATGTTCACTGTACATATATATATGTACATATAAATGTCCACTGTATGTGTGTGTGTGTATATGTATATATAAAGACTAAAAACAACTTTTGACAAAATATGTCAATGGGTCGTGCGTTAGTAGAGTTTATATAAAAAGTTTAGAATCGATCTCGCATTATAACTAACACGCAAAAGTGTATCGAGCGTGAAACTTTACGCGATCGTGTCGAAGGAATATAAACGCGTTACTCGGAATACAAAGTTCACGGCGAATTATATACGTTCGTTCTCAGCTATGTTAGCTATGCGCTACGTTTTTTTTATTCTATTCTTTTGAGGACACGTAGAGACGTTCGCAGCTGTTTATTTCTCAACTCGAAAAAAGAAAAAGGAAAAAAGAAAAAAAGAAAAAAGAAAATTAATAATATTAAATACAGTTATCCGAGAGCAGAATTATTATCCTTATCGAATACTACATGATAAATTTCAATCGAAATTTTTAACGCATATAAATTAAATACTTATCCGTGTACTCACTTATCTCATCCTAATTGGTCGTTCAAATAAGCATTTCGAAAAAAATAAGAACGAGAGAGGGGGAAAGAAAAAAAAACACGTGTACTTCTAACTCGTAACGTAGCTACTACTTGCCTGTCTACTTTACTCTAACGAAGCATCGAGATAGTTTCTTCTATTTCAGACACGTTTACCGTACATGGATCGACATTCTATTCCATAACGAGATCCATGCGTGTTCTTTGCTCTTACGGGGGTGAAACGGGAAGCGTTAAAAGGTAGGCCGGTTCCGGCACACCTCCCCGTTTAACAGCTTCGAATCATTTCGCACCCGCACCATTCTCTTTCTCTCTCTCTCTGTCTCTCTCTTTCTCTCCCTCTCTTTGCTTCATCCAAATTTATAGCGTCGAACATCCCGCGGCCTTAACTGTCCGTTGGCATGAACCTGCGAGCGATAACGAGCTGAAACAGCACAGGATCTTTTCTCTCTCTCTCTCTCTCTCTCTCTCTCTTTCTCTCCTTCTCTCTTTCTTCTTCTTCTTCTTCCTCTTCTTCTTCTTCTTCTTCATCTTCTTCTTCTTCTTCTTCTTCTTCTTCTTCTGTCTTTCTCTTGGTCTGGCCAGGTGAACGTAACGGTAAGAGGACGAGATACGTACGAGCCAACAACACTGGCGTAGCTAGAAAGGATCCTTCGCACTTTGGATTTCTTATTACATAAATTACATCATCGTGTACTTGAATATATTTTTCTTCTCTTTTTGTTCTCGCTCTCTCTCTCTCTCTCTCTCTCTCTTTGTTTTTCTTTCTTTTCATTTTTGTTTTGATTTTTTTGTTATCCTTCCCAGAAGATCAATACATCCTACGAAGATGTATATCTTGTTGGAATTAAAAAAAAAAGAAAAACAAAAAGAAAGAAAGAAGAAATAACGTACGATTTATGTCGATGAAACATCATTGCCTTCGATGGTATCGTAACAGAGTATGTATACTTATAATTAATTTATTTACGATTTATGATCGTTAAGAAGAATGATCGTAATAATTTTCTACTTATAGATCGTTTCTTTTTCATTCTTCTCTTATTTTAATTCGTCGAATTTATGAACGAATAATCGAACGATTCCCTCGAGAAGTTCGCTCTCTCATGGTTACGCTACTGTCAACCGGTTCGTGTTGCGAGGAGACGACGAAAATTATTCTCTCGCACGCGTATTCGCATCTCGATAACGCGGAAGATCTTTAATCGTCGATTCTTTTGTCTTGGGATATAATAAAAGTACGAACGAAATAATAATTCATCGTTTGTTGTTATACAACTCGATAAAAGTTATTACTATTATATAGTTTATTTTCATAACGAATAACAATAAATACGTGTGTATGTATAAACGAAGTAGAATAATATATTTTTGTCGCATTGTTGATCTTCAATCTCGTTGATTTCCTTCTAAGATCGAAGTAAATATCATTACTTCTCGTTCTCAAGATATCGAAAAACTAGTTTTCCCTTGCGTCTTAAACGTAATCGATATCGCACATAAAATCAAGAAAGTTCTCGCGAACTCTGTTACATGGTTACATATAACTACTACGTATGACTAAAACGAGAGAGATCTTTGGTGATAATCTAACGAGAGAAATGCGATTACGTGGAAACGTTCGACGTCGGTAAAGTGCTAAAGCCAATTATTTCGAGACCTCTCTCCGTTTAAACGGTTACTGATGTTTACGTATGTAAGTTGTATGTATGTAGATAGCTATATATATATATATATATATATATATATATATATATACATATATATACGTATGTATGTAGTAACGTGGTCCGACTTAAAACAAACGAACCTACTACACCGGCTTTACCTAATTAAGGAAAATCAAGCAACGAAAGTCCTACGGGAAAATTCGTAAGCTAAAGGAAAATTTACCGCTGCGCCACGGCGAAATCTGTCGAAAACACACAAACTCGGCTCTTAGTTTCTGGTGATTTTCAATCGCTAAAGTAGCAGCTGCCCTGTGTACACGATTAGCGTTGCTCGAGATTAAACTAATAATTAAATTACAAGAGGAGCGCGGAACCGGAGTGTAGCGGATCCGAAACATAGGACGGGGAAGGATAGAGGAGGATAGGGGGGAGGGTGGGATGGAGAGGGGAAAGGGACTGTACTCGCGAAGGAAACACCGTCTCGATGTCGTATGTACACGTACGTCGTTGTTTGGCGTTGTATACGAGGCACTAGAAGGAGCTGGACGAGGAGGTAAAGCAGAAGGAGGAGAAGGAGGAGGTGGAGCTAACAGGGCAAACACGGAGCCAGTTAACAGCTCAAATATTTGTACCTGGCCGGATCCCAGGACGTTATCTCGAACACGCACAGTCTTCTACGAGAATAAGGAGGTAGTAGAGTACGATGAAAGTGCGAGGAGGAGGAGGAGGAGGAGGAGAAGAAGAAGAAGAAGAGAAAGAAGAAAAAAAAAGAAGAAAAAGAAAAGAAAGAGGAGGTGAAGAAGGAGGAAGAGAGAAAGCAGAGCCCGATTCGTTTCTACCGGTACAACTCGCTTCGCTATTAATGAAAGACCTCCTTTCACGGTGAAGAAACGGCTGGAGACAATAAAAACACCGACTAAGACGTCACTTCTCTCTTTCTCTCTTACTCTATCTATCTATCTATCTTTTTCTCACTTACCATCTCTCTCACCTTCTAGTAACACCTTCTCGTGCAAGGTGCAGCGAGAACGATTTCCTGTCGAGACAGCAGTCGTAACGATAATCTAATCTTCGTTTACATCCGCACCGGAGCGACGCACAGTTCGTGAGGACTTATACACGACTGAAGGACCTTCGTGAAAAGGCTTCCTTGTTTTCGGAATAGACACGCACTTTTACGTTTGTTTACACACGATACGAGGAATTACCTTAGATTCTATTCGAGCCGTAACCTTGTAATGTGTTGTTTTTTCCTGTGACGAATGTTTTCATTTAATTGAATCGGCTTACTCATCGACGTACTTTACGTTAATGTTTTGTAATCTGAAAATCACGTGACTAGAAAGGAAATAGAGTAAGAGAAGGGAGAGAGGGAATAGAGGGAAGGAGGGAGAGAGAGAGAGAGAGAGAGAGAGGAATAGAAAGAGAGAAAGAGAGACAGCGAACAAGAAGTTGGAAGAAAGTTAGAAGAGACAAGAAAGAGAAAGGATACAGAGAAAGAGAGAGAGAGAGAGAGAGAGAGAGAGAGAGAGAGAGAGAAATTCTCTAATCGGTACTTCGATCACTGGATTCGAGGGTAGTCGTGGGAGAGAAGCCGAGAAGGATAAATCGCGGTTATTAGCGCGAGATTACGTGGGTTTGCGCTCGGATTGGCTGCAACGTCGATGGGGCCAAATCCAAAATCTATATATCTCGTGGAGCTACCCCATCGGTAGGTACTGTTACGACCATCCAAGAGTAAGAGAAAGAGAGAGAAAAAGAAAGAGAAAAAAAGAGAGAGAGAGAGAGAGCAAAAAAGAAAGAAAGATAGAGAGAGAAGAGAGAGAAAGAGAGAGAGAGAGTATAGGTGCTCAAAGAACAAAGAGAGACGCTGGTTTGTGCAAGGGGATGTAAGAAGATTCCGACGCGTGCACATTGTTAGGGGAATCAGATTAGTCGGCGAGCCTGATGTATGTCTACTTCTGGTAACGCACTTTCTCTCTCTCTCTCTCTCTCTCTCTCTCTCTCTCTATCTTTCTTTTCTATTCTTGGATTAAGATCGATCTGACACTAAGTAACCACTAAGCACGGTCCGTCGTCGTTAATACTTCTTTTCGTGGCTCGAGCACGCAACCGAACATCGAGTTAGAACTAGAGAGAATTGTTCGAAGAGAACATTCTCTTCGGTTAAGTTAAGAAAATCGAATCTTAGATATTCTTAACTCGTAGTAAGTCGTAAATAATTCGAGACGACGATTATATTTTCTTATCGTTGTTTCGCCCACCAGTAACCAAGTAAGAAGCAAAGATTGGTTATTCCGTTCGTAATAAATAACGTGACAGGATCATCGACGTGACCCATCGATGTTAGTTAATTTAACAAAGTAGTAGTAATAGTAGTAGTAGTAGGTAAGTAAGTACTTACTTACTTATTACTTACTTATTTAGGTATGCAGGTTTAATGATAATCATTCCGGAATATTCTGTATGAAGACGATATTAAAAGAGTAGTGCACGTGCCGTGTCAACAACGTGTATCTACGACCTACACGCGAGAAGTAGTCGATTCACGCGTAGAAAACGTGGGAACACAGATCGACGATTTGCTTCTACCAATCTTTCTCTCTCTCTCTTTTATTTCCCTTCTTACTTCGATTCTCGTCGCTTTGATGCCTTCTTGCGCTCTCAACGAATCCCCGTGTGGGTAGAATCAATTACTCGACGAAAAACCTACCACACGACAACTACATCAACATCAACATCAACAGCAACAACAACGTCGTCGTCTTTTACGCGTTTAAATGCAGTAACATCCGGCCAATGAACAACAAGATATTCGATAAATCGACGAGAGATCCTCGCGAGTAATGAATGGATCGTTACCAAGCAAAGTTTTCTAGTTCTCAAGGACACCGATCGATTCCCTTAACCGAGCTAGTACGTCCTTATTACGTTGACACGAATTCTTAAAAATTATTCAATAAATCCCACCTAAATGGTATATTCTTAACGCATTAAATACATTCTTAATGAATTAATCACTTACGATTATTTCGATGCATTGGCCCAGAGAGTAATCCATCCGAATAGATATAATCTTGGTACTTACCTGAAACAAATAAGATAATTTCGTTGGTTAGCGTCGGGCCGATTAGATTATACGATTAAATAATCAAGACTAATCGAATGTAAGAGTAATTAATTCAATTGGAGATTTTCTAAAGGATTATATTTCAACGATCGGACCGGAGAAGAATCGAACTTACTCGCTCGTAGAAGGATAAGAAGTATAAGTGGGAGAAGAGTGCTAATAAAACGGCACGAGCGTAAAATTCAATTCATCGAAGGGAGGAGATATCACGGTGATAGAGATAGAGAGAAAGAGAGAAAGATATAAAGAGAAATTGAGAGAGAGAGAGAGAGAGAGAAAGAAAGATTCACACAGTCAGAAAAGGTTCATGGAAAACTAGAGTCCCGAGTCGTTCGGCATCGAAGGTAAAACGGGAGGAAAGTCTGAGTTGGTTGAGGTCCGTAGCGCGCGAAGAGTTCTTCCGTGCACCCTCCTAAGCAAACGGTAATGGTACTTGGTGGCAAGACTCCTTTTGTGGTGTGAGAACGGTATTGTCTTTTTACGGCCTCCGCAGGCACCAAGCAGCGTCCCGACGCCCAAGGGAACTCCTACTTCTCTCTCTCTCTCTCTCTCTCTCTGTCTCTGTCTTCTTCTCGGAGACACCTTCTCATCCTCCTCTCTATCTCTTTTACTCCACAACGTTTCACCGTCCTCCGACATTATCCGGGAGAGATCACCTTTTTACCGGTCGTTGCGACCTCGTCATTCCGCCCTTATCTCGAGACCCCCACGAGAGTAAGAGAAAAAGAGAGAGGAAGGAAGAATAAGAAAGAGACAGACAGACAGAGAGAAAGAAAGAGAGAGAGAGAGAGAGAGAGAATACATAGAGAAAAGAAGAGTCCTCGCCCGAAGGGGAGACGTAGGAGACCGTGACGAGGTCGTCAAATCCGCAGGGCGATTGAAAATTATACAGGGATCAGCTTTTACGAGCGGACGCTTTAGCTCGCTGACGTGCCGACTCTTATAACAGAGACTCTTTGTGTCCTGGATCCTGCGACATTCAACTTCTAACATGTCTTCGACGTAGCCGTAGATAGGTATAACGAAAAGATTCTACGTTAATGACGAATTCTTCATCCTTCTCTTCCCCTCCTCCTATCTCTTTTCTTTTTTCTTTTTTCTCTCTCTTTTTTTTTTTGCTTTTCTTTGTCTCTTTTTCTTTCCTTTCTTTTTTGTTTCCTTTTAATCGAGTATAAATATCAAAGTGTCTCGGAAATTTCTTCCGAGAGAAATATTTCATTAGGTACTAGGAGGAGCTAGAGTTAAATAATTATTCGATTATCTCGACACTCTCTCCCTCTCTTTTCTTTTTCTTCCTTTCTTTCTTTCTTTCTTTAACCCACATACACGCACATTTAGAAACGTATAGTGTGTACGTAATTGGTCTTTCTACCTCGGCGACGCGCGCTCTCGATGGGATTATAAATTACAAATTATACGCGCTGGATAGCGGCTCGTAAACGTCGCCTTTTCGAGCCACGTAATATTCATGAGATTTGCAAGCTGCGTTGTATAAAACGCGCGAAACGATGAGACCGGTGTGTATCTCGTTGGACGAGCACGCACCATACTCGATTTATTCCTAAGCGTTACGTTGGTCAGATCGATATAATGTGTGCGTGCGTGTAACTGTGTATATTCGTCTGCGTCTCTGCGTGTGCATGTGAATACGTATGTATGACTGCTCCATTAGCCAAGACTATATATACAAATAAGCTATATCACGTTGAAGCGAGACGTTAATCTCGATTTGATGGCTCCTCCTATAAATTGCTTTGGATTTACGTACTCGGATTTATCAAATTTTTTACTCCTCTCTTATTTACTTCTTTTTCTTATTTACTTCCTTTTCTTCTTCTTCTACTTCTTCTTCCTCTTCTTCTTCATCATCCTTCGAAAGACTCTCTTTTCTTCGAAAATATTTTCTCGAACGATAAGGATAAGCTTCGGCCTTCGATCGCGATTTATACGAGTTAATCGAGAAATCATCCTTGCAGGAGACTAATCGTAATTGTAAATGACACGAGTGTCGCTAAACGGCCTCCTATTTCTTTTTCTTTTTCTTTTTCTTTTTTTTTCTTTTCTTTTTCTTATCTTTTTTTTCTTCTTTGCGTAAAACAAAGTCCACGCATGGAAAGGAGAGAAAAAGAGGGAATGAAAAAATAAAAGGAAAAGAAGAAAAGAAGTAAGATCGAGTCGCGATTGAAGTAAAAACACTGTACTCGTTATACGTCTGAAACGATTATGCCGCTCGTAAAAGACCGATACGATAAATTCCATGACGTATTATCGTGTTCATGACTCGTATCATCGCTCGCGATATAATAATTATACGAATTATCGGTAAGACATCGTTCTAATGCGATCAAAACATTCCTTACGTCGTTTCCCGCGATAAACCAATCGCGAAAGATCGTCGTCTTGGGAGAAGCTCCATCGTGGAAAGAAGAAAATGTAACCAACGTGTTGGCATCATTAAAATTCATAGATAATTTATACCTACGTCTTATCTTTCGCTTTCGCAACACGCAAAAATATCGAGTTGAGATGATTCTATCCGATGCCGACCGGTTCTCCATACGTTTCTTCTTGTAAAGCTTTCAATTTGGACGATAGGCAATAATTCATCGAAATTTCTATCGATCGAAGATGAAATTTATAATCCAAGTTTCGTTCGATCGATCGAGTTTTCATTATAACAAATTAATAGAGATACTTTAACTTGTAACATTTTTTATATATACGCGCGTGTGTGTGCATTATATATATATATATATATATATATATATATATATATACACATAAAATAGAATATAGAGAATTCATGAATGATTGTTTCATTAATTTCGAAATGTTGAATATAAATTGGTCTGAAAGTTGGCGAAAAATTCGTAATTAAGTCTCTTGGTAAACGAGATGGAATGAGAAAGGAGACCAAGGCTTTTTCGAAAGGTGTAGGAATAAAAAAGAAATCGGTTTGGTAAGAGTAAGGGAAAAGAAAAAGGAGCGCCGAGAAACGTTTCTTAATTATTTACGCGCCACTGTGCGGCAGCATTGTTCGTTCGCTGCACATAAACCGTACCGAATCGCGGCCGCCCTTTGCAGCCCTGCCGATGCCCGTTTTACGTCTTTAGTTTCGTGAATGGAGCAATTAGCATTCGGTGGCAGAGAGTCGACCATTTAACGTGTATAGCCACTCACCTTAACGACATTCCCAATCGTTCCTTACGAATCTGTTCAGCGTTAAGAGTTCTTTCTTCATATATATTTTCTCCCCGTTTCTTTCCTTCCTTTTTCCATTTTCCTTTTTTCCCTCGGCCATCTTGTTTTTTGCATTCTTATTTTACTTTATTTTATTTTATTTCAATTTCCTTTTTGCTTTCCGTTTATTTGTTTCTTGTTTTTTAATCAAACACGTCCCTTTCATTATTCCAATTATCTCTCCGTATCCCGAAATATTTTTCTCGATTCGCCTAACTTGAAAAGATAAAGAAGGGTGTGCAGCAACTACGAAGACAAAAGAAAACGAAGCAGCGTTTATCCGACGTTGCTAGAAATGAATCGGCAACTTTTAATTAAGATGGTATCGTCCTCTCGTTTGCGACCTCCCTACCACCCTTATCCACCCCACTTCGGTCTTTCTTTCTATCTATCTATCTTTCTTTCTTTCTTTCTTTCCTTCTCTTTCTCTCTCGCTCGTTCTCTTTCGCGAGATCGCCGTAGAAGATCGTCCAAGGGGTGGTTGCGCCCAGGACGCGGTTAGCATTCTTTTTGTTCATGCCAACTATTCATCATCGGTGACACTTTTCGAGATAGAGGGAGTTGCTTCTTCTTTCGTCCTCAACTACACCGTCTCCGAAAGCTTCGGTGGCCCTTAGGGGCTTTCTTAATGGACCCCGAGCATCGTTCACCCTTCACCCCTCCAGATCATCTCCTTCTCTCTCTCTCTCTCTCTCTCTCTCTCTCTCTCTTTCATCCAAGTCCTTTCTATCGTCTTCCGTAGACTTTAGCAAGGATTTTAATTTCCAGACATCGCCCTTTCTACCTACTCCCTTTCACTCGGAATAACTCGGCAAACTTCCAAGAGTTAGTACTTCGACCGAAAATCGTTTTTGTTGTTCCTTTTCGTGGATCATTAAACGACGAACTCTAAGACCGATTCTAAATAATTATTACGGATATTATATTATAGGTTACATAAATAAATAAAAGGAAGAAATGAAAGGAAATAAGCTGTTGCCGCAGCCGCTACCGCTATATCTCCCTCCCTCTCTCCCTCTCTCCCCCTCTCTCTCTCCCTCCTTCCCTCTTTCTCTCTCCATTCTCCGTCGTCCCACTATAGTATTACGCAAAAATAACGGTGGTTAAACGGTCGACGGTCAAAGCGAGCGCGTTGAATCCTGTAATTATGACACGTCGTAAACGTACGGTCTTCCTTCATAAGACCTGCCTCTTCCGGACGTTCAGAAAGGAACTACCGAAACGCGAAGCGAAACAAGGTGGACCCCGATACAACGAAGTTAAACCACAAAACTTTCGTGTCCGTATATTCACGAAAAGGGACGGCCGAGAAAAAAAGTGGGGTGGGTGATAAACTCTCGACACGTGATAGTCAACGTCGTGAAAAAGAAATGAGGATATTAAGAATATTGAGAAACTGAATAAGCTTGTCTGAGTGCTTTATGAAAAAAAAAAGAAAAAAAATAGAAAAAGAAAACAAAGAAAAAGGAATAAAAACAAAGAAAACCTAGCACCCTTGGTGTCGTCGAGAAGAAAAAATAAAAGTATGGAATAAAGGTATACCACGAAAGTACCTACGTAGGGTTGGAATCGTGCTGGTGGTACAAAGCGTGCGTAAATAATAAATACCTGTGTCTCTGGAGGTAGGTGTGCACTAGAGAGAGACAGACAGAGAGAGGGAGAGAGAGAGAGAGAAAAAGAGAGACAGAAAGACATACAGAGAGAGAGAGAGAGAGAAAGAACGAGGGTGAAGTATAAAATAACGTAATCATGGTAAGCGCGACGTGTGACGCGCGTGCCTTCGACGAAGCGTGCGAGAAACGTCGGAAGGCTTTTCCAACGTGCCAAGAGAGAATTTTCCGGCGTCGTTTCGGTTCCCAAAGGAGCTCACGGTAGACCGCGTCTTTCCACTTTCTCGCGGTCTCTTTCTGGAAGGCGAAAAGAGAAAGACAGAAAGACAGAGAGAGAGAGAGAAGAAAAAAAAGAAAAGAAAAAAAAAGAAAGAGGAAACGAAAAAAATAAAAAAGAAAAGGGAAGAAAAAAGATGGAGATACGGGTAGATCGAAGGAGAAAAAGAAGATGGGAGAAAAGTGGGAGTAGGTTTGGGGGTGGAGTAGGATGGAAAAAAGAAGACGAAGAAGAAGAGGAAGGAGGTAGAGGTAGAGGTAGAGGAGGAGGAGGAGGAGGAGAAAGAAGAAGAAGACGCGACAGGCAGCACTGCTGCAGGTGGCTGCTAACGTCCCATGGGAAACGCTGATAAAAACAAATGGCGCCGCGAAGAGGGTGGACTCGAAAAGTGGAAAGAGAGAAAATAAAGAAATTACTTGGTGCCGCGCCCCGTGTAAACATTGCCGATGAATGGACGAGAAGCTAGCTCGTCCTTTCCTTAGGGAAGTTTCTCCCTTCGCGTTCCTCTTCCTTTTTTCTTTCTTTCTTTTTTTCTTTCTTTTTTTTTCTTCTTTTTCCCCTCCTTTTCCTTCGCCACACCCCCCTCCCCCCGCCCCGCCACCTTTTTTCTCCTTTTCATTTTCATTTTCATTTTTCCTTTTCATTTTTTCTCGTACTTTTTTCTCCCCCTTTCTCCTTTATATCTCTTTATCCTTCTTTTTCCTCGCGACTTTAATCAGACTCGAGATCCTTTCGACCGAGTGATCGATTATCATTGTCCTCCCGACAAAAATTTCCTCTGTATCGTTTCTTCAAACAGTTTTGTTTTCTTTTCTTCGTTTTCTTTTTTCATTTTTTTACTTTCTTATTACTTTTTTTTTTTTTTTCTTTCACTTAAGAATATCTCAGAAAGATTACAAACGATAGAGTATAAATATCTGAGATACTTTAATAATCTTAAGATCGCATATTCGAAGAGTCGGGATAACCAAAATACTTCGTCCTCCGAAAATGATAATATAAAGTCGGCCATTCGTTCTCGTTACGATGCTTCATATAACTGTATCAAAAAAAGCTGCAGCGGAGCAACTCCATAGAATATTTAAGCTTCAATTTCATACCTTCGCGGTGGGTGTCTTCGCTACCGGAGACATATTAAAAAAGAGAGTAATAAAGAATGACGAGAGAGAGAGAGAGAGAGAGAGAGAGAGAGAGAGAGAGAAAGAAAGAGATAGGGAAGAAATTGCAAATGGAGGGCAGACCATATTCGCTTGGGTCACAATACATTCAAGGGTGTCGAAGTAGTCAGACTATTTTTGTCTTTTCTTTTCTTTCTTATTTTTCTCTGACGCGTTATATGTGATTATTATTCATTATACATATACACACACATGCATATCTCTCTTTCTCTCTCTTTAAAAAACAAATCTCTCAGAGTCTCCTCCCATGTATGTTCGCGCGTTTTGAGTTATCGGTAGACGCGTGGAAAACGCGTTGAATTGCAAATCGTGCAAGACGTTGAAAAGCAAATAAGAGAAAAAGAGATGGACTGTGTCAGAAGGCAAGAGAAATTTTGCATGCATAGTCACCCTCTAGTGACTCTTCTCCTTTTTATTTTTATTTTTTCTCTATTCTCTCTCTCTTCATTTTCTTTTCCTTTTTTTCCAGAAAAAGAGAGAGAGAGAGAGAGAGAGAGAGAGAGAGAGGTGTTACGTAGAAAGAGAGAAAGCACTGTTATGCGAAACTTTCCTCCCTTCTTTCTTTCTATCTTCTTTTTTCTTTCTTCTCTTCTTTTTTTTCCA
Organism: Vespula vulgaris; assembly: GCF_905475345.1. Classification (NCBI taxonomy): domain Eukaryota; kingdom Metazoa; phylum Arthropoda; class Insecta; order Hymenoptera; family Vespidae; genus Vespula; species Vespula vulgaris. The sequence continues at coordinate 3,112,381 of NC_066600.1, read as the reverse complement.
GTCCTTTCGTCACTCCCCATCCGTCTTTCTCCGTCATATCGTTACGGTTATGGCATTAGGCACACGAGGCAAAGTACAAACGGTTATTTCGGTGAAACGAGCTCTCGCACGGCACAACGCAGGAAATATTTTCCCTGTTTGGAGTGAGGGAGGAAAAGAGAGAAAGAGAGACAGACAGACAGAGAGAGAGAGAGAGAGAGAGAGAGAGAGAGGAAGGAATGATAACGGGCGAGCGTTACGAGGGGTTGAGGGGTAAAGGATCCATCGAATTTTCCGGTTACAAGTTCGAAAGCAGCGGAAGCTGCTTTTTCTCTCCCACCCTCTCCTCTCTCTCTCTCTCTCTCTCTCTCTCTCTCTTTTTTTCCCTTTTTTTCCTCCGAGAAAGATAAAACTAACACAACGTAGATAGGATATAGAGATACCTTGTTTGCTTTATCGACGACACCACGCATGTTGATTTATCATTATTTTCTCTCTCTCTCTTTCTTTTTCTATACGTATATATATTTTTCTATTTTATTACTTTACTAGAGGAGGAATAATTAAAAGGTAACTAATGACTCGGCGAGTAGAGACAAAGGGTTCATTTGCGAAGCGGCAGGTGTACGATCTTTCCCTTTCCTCCTCTTCCTCATTCCCTCTTTGAAAGCTCTTACTTCTGTTTATCACTCGACTCTCTTCCTCGACCAACGCATCTGCTTCCAAAAGAGCGAGAGAGACAAAGAAAGAGAAAGAAAAAGATAGAAGATGCCGATTCGAGCGTTAGCTAGTGAAAGAAAGAAAAAGACAGGCCAAAGTAATTAACATCGTCGAAAGAAACTTTCCATTAGGAAACCATTAGATATCCTATTCTGGCTATTCGCATCAGTCGATGGATGGATTCGCTCGTACCACGATCGTCGACCTCTCGCAATCAAAGTAAGTACGAGTATCTATCATTCCCATTGTACCTTCTTACCTTTTCTAATCGTACATTATGCGTTAAATGCGAAAATTTAATTGATTAGTCATATATCTATAGATACGGGTAACGCGTTTGAAGTATTCAATGTGTATCAATAAAGATACAATAAAGTAACATTTTGCGATTTTATTTGTCTTAAACACCGTTCGATATAAAAAAAAAGGTAGAAGAAAAATTTTTATGGATGAGGAATATTATATGTAGGTAAAGGAATACTATACTGTAGGGTTTTAAGGTCAAGGTAACCGGGGAGTTTTACGAGTCTAACGGATGAACGAGACTCGACGCATCTAAATCGCAAGAGAGTCCTGCACGCGAACGCCTGTCAGAAGGAGACGGTCTCTCTTCATCAGATATCGTGACAAGAGGATCCAACCCAGTAACCGAAGAGCCTAGTCTCTCTCTCTCTCTCTCTCTCTGTCTATCTCTCAATCTCTCTATCTCTTACTCCCTCACTCCCTGAAGTACACCTACTCTACCCTCGAACGCTGGTGAGATCTCCAGTTTAGCGTCGAGCAAGCACTACAACGGGTTCTCTTGCTCCACCACCCCCTAAGGCCACCCCTGACTGCGTCGACCTTAAGATATTAAGTACTTTACCCGCGATTAGATCTCTCATTGTGCGGCTCGGTGTCAGACAAGCGGTTCGTTAGGCCCCAGGGAGTAAACGAGAGAGAGAGAGAGAGAGAGAAGGAGAGAAGGAGAGAGAGAGAGAGAGTAACACTGGACAGAAGGAGAATAAGGAAGGAGAAACTGGAGAATTCAAGAGACAATGCCGGCCTAAGAGACAATTGCTCGGAGTGAAAGAGAGAGAAAGAGAGGGAGAGAGAGAGAGAGAGACGCTCTTCTTAACTGCTGTATAATTTCCTGCAACGACACCTTCATTGTGCGCGAGGCATTTCATTCTTATCGCCTGGATGCCACGATGGGTGGGAAAGGGTAAAGTAGAGAAACAGAGAGAGAGAGAGAGAGAGAGAGAGAGAGAGAGAGAGATCGGGGGTGCGGAACGTCATGAATGGAAGCAGAAATGCAAGGCAGGAATTTCGAGCTTTCACGGGCTTGTTCGAGAGTCGGTTAGACCTATGTCGCTCTTCCAAGTGATTTCGTTTGAAAGAGGAGAAATAAAAGGGAGAAAAAAAGAAAAAAACAAATTAATTCGTCCTAGTATTATTTTCCCGGTATTACATCTGAATTGAAATCGACGATATTAAAGCGACTTGGTTATTTTGATAAGTAACATTCAACAACGTAGACCAATCTATTTCATTTTAATTCCCGATCAGATATTTATAAAAGCGCATGTAGATAATTAAATTCGACTTTAATCGCGATAACGAATTAAGTGAAAATACGATTAACATATAATGGGGTCTATCGTTGTTGGAGATCGTAGTATAATATATAATAGATATTACAC
>NC_066600.1:3025000-3105000 GCF_905475345.1 Vespula vulgaris | reverse complement strand
ACTGTCACAAAGTAAAAGACGCGTCTTCTTCCATATACATACATATGTACGTATATGTAAGATAAAGAGAGAAAGAGAGAGAGAGAGAGAGAGAAAGAGAATATGCGAGCACGTCGACTTTCGTCTCGTTCGCGAGTCACACGTGCGCGCTCATGAACGCGTAAAGTGAAATCTCATACAACTGGCAAACACACACACATACATACATACATACATACATACATACACATATTCACACACATACAGGAATGGCCGGGTTCATGCTTATGCTTATGCTCATGCTCACGCTCACGCTCACGGTCACTTACACGCATACCCTTATAAAACGAACTTCGCGAGATGACTCGCGCGTGTGCGTGATCCCGTGGCTCTGCGGTTATTTTAACAACGTGGCAACCTCTTTGTAGACCGCACGCTTGTAAACCAAGAATGAAGTCTGTTCGTCGGCGAAAAAAATACTTCTCCTCTACCCCACCCTTCGTCGCCATTACCTCCTCTTCTTCTTCTTCTTCTTCTTCTTCTTCTTCCTCCTCCTCCTCTTCCTCTTTCTCTATTCGTCTCTCTCTCTTCTTCCTCTTTCTCCATCTCTCTATGGCATCCTCCTTTTCCTACGTCTTGCTCTATTTTTTCTTCTTCTTCTTCTTATTCTTTCATCAAAACTTTTTCATACGAATTCAATCGGAACTCTTTTCTTGAATTTCTTTTTTTCGTTTCTTCTTGCTTAGGTGAATGTAAGGTAGGTAAGTAAGTAAGTAAGTAAGTAAGTAAGTAAGTAGGTAAGTAAGTAGGTAAATAAGTAAGTAAGTAAGTAGGTAAATAGATAAATACTTAGTTCATAGCATATATATACGAAATTAATATTAGCAACTTTTTTAAACGTATTCATTTCGAAGAGAAGAAGGAGACTTTGGAATATGCGCTTTCGAGATTCATCGGATCGTTCCCTGACGTATTTTTGCGTGTCTATCTTTTCTCTTTCTCTCTCTCTCTCTCTCTCTCTCTCTTTTACGCGCGCAATCCCGCGTGAGTCACGCTCTAAATTTAGAGAGTCGTGGAGGCGTGCTCGCGCACACGCGAGAGACCAAGCAAAAATATGTCATATACTCGTCTTTATATTCGCGGCTATGTAGACACCGTGCGAGAGCTAGAAAGAGGAGGAGAGAAAGAAAGAGAGAAAGAGAGAAAGAGAGAGAGAGAAAGAGAGAGGAGGAAGGGAGAAGGGATGTGCACGCGGGAGGACGATGTGTCTTTTATCCCGAACGCGCGATGTGTGGTCCGCAGTTAAAGTCGTTCGAATCGCCCGCCGCGAAGAGCCTCGTCGAACGCCGCCATCAAAATCCAATGGTGCGCAGACCGCTTCTTCCCGTTTACTGCGAACACGTAGACGTAACACGAAGAAGGAGAGAGAGAGAGAGAGAGAGAAAGAAAATACCGATATGTGTCTTTATTTATAGCAGAATAACTACTCCGATGATAACAAATTTAACATGGTGCTGATCGTAACCAAGTGAAATGATCGTTTTGATGAACGTTCTTAGAGTTTCCACGTTTGAAAATATTCATCATGGCCGACACGTATCACGTGGACGTTTTATTAGCCGACAGAAGTATGTAGGTAGATATGTACGTAGATACATATATAGTAGTTGCGTATGTACGTACGTACGTATATGTATGTATGTATGTATGTATGTATGTATGTACGTATGTATGTATGTATTATATTTATGTACCGTATATACGCACGTAAGTACATATATACGTATCCATGTGTATATGTGTTTAGCGATGATAAGCACGCTATTATAACGTGCTGGATGTTAAAAATGTGTTCATCGTCTATTCGTCCGAGTTATTAGCGAGTGTTATCTAAAGTTTTCAGAATTTATGAGAATAACCGATGTTATGTGCGTTAAACCGAAAGAAAGAGTTTAACAAAAATTTTAATATGGAAATGTACGATACGTTTCAAAGGTTTACCGATATTATATAGATAAAATACGTTTAATTATTTCAAGATCTTCGCGTTTATAATCCAATTCGTGTTTATAGATTTTCTTGATATAATAATAATAATTCGGGCAAATGAGAAATAAAACGTTCGCACAAGTGGTCGAATCTCGAGACGATTTCAGACGGAGAACGTCGAACAATGGTTGCTCGAGCTATGGAAAGAGGGTTGTTCGTGGAAGGAAGGAAGGAAGGAAGGAAGGAAGGAAGGAAGGAAGGAAGGAAGGAAGGAAGGAAGAAGGAAAGGAGGGAGGATGGGGAGGATGGAGAGGAGGATAAGAAGAAGAGTTTAGAGGCGAGCCCCCGTGACAAGCCCTCTTTCTCGTCACGGCAAAGTTTCATCACCGACACGACGCAAACTCATTCACTCCCTAGGCCCTCCTCACTCGAGCCCTCCTCACTTCTGGAAGAACTTCCAGCAACAACTTTGGCTCTCCTCCTCGTTTATTCCGGCTGACTGCACGTTCGTTCCGGAGCTCGGGTACCAAGGGGGATATACTCATCGTTCTCTCCCCACCATCCCTAAACCCCGTTTCCACGGCCATCTTTCGCCCTCAAAAACTCGACGAATATAAAGTTCGATAGCTGCCTCGGCTCGTGATCGCTACGTGAATCGGAAGCTACGAGCTTCCTCCTCTATATTCCCTCTCCCGGACTGCGTTTTTACGGTAAACGAACGAGCAAGATTATCTTTGCCAAATCGAGAATCTTCTTTTATTTACGATTCTTTTATGCCACCGTTACGAGAGATCACCGATCGAAGGAACGAACCGTGGAGTTCTAAATGAACTTAAATGATAACCCGAGAAAATTACGAATTCTCGTAAAACTGTTAGGCAAAGTAGATACGATGGAACAAGGAGAGAAAACGATCTACGATCGTCTCGCAGTAATAGAAAGAGAGAAAGATAGAGAGAAAGATAGATAGAGAGAGAGAGAGAGAGATGAAACGTGCTAAAGGAAGAAAATACTCGCGTATAGAAGTCACGGGTTGGTTCCATTGGGAGAGAAGGAAATAGGATGAAGGCGGGTTCTCGTAAGGGTGAAGACCGTACGATCCCGTAGGAAGGTAAAAGCAGGAGCGCGGAAAGGAAGACGTTAGAGAGGAACGAGGAAGAATTAGCTAATGGCGCACGATGAATCCGTAATGGGTTTGTGCTGTTCTTCGGGAGAGCTACGGGAGAGTTGGTGGGAGGTTGGTGGGGGGTGGGAGGGTTTGGACGCATCGCTGGGACCTCGAACTCTTCCTTCCTTGCGGTGTTTGCTCATCGACGCGTCGTGGAAACACATGAAAAGACGAACAGACATGGAGAAAGATTCTATGTTTGTGTGTCTATGTGTGTAAAAGAGAGAGAGAGAGAGAGAGAGAGAGAGAAAGAGAGAGAAGGAACATAATACCCGGAGGAATGCAGAGAAGATGGAAGCTCGGATAGAAAAGGGATCTCTCTTGTAAGTAAAGGGAGGATGAAGGTGTGGTGGGGGTAAGACGAAGGCAAAACGGAGGAAAGAAAAGGGGTGGCTCGGCCACTCTCACCAACCGGTGAATCCTTGCGGAAAAGCTTACAAGAACGAACGAGAGAGATAGAGAAAGAGAGAAAGAGAGAAAGAGAATGTGTGTTGAGCTTTCGTCGAAGTGCTGTTTGCGGCTGTTCAGTAACAAACTCCTCCCTTCTTTATCCTTTGGAAAACTGGCAACAAACGTGTTGCTCCACTCTAGTCTACCCGCATCGAGCTCCTCCTGCTGACTTCTTATTCTTATTCTTATTCTTCTTCTTTTTTTTCCTTCTTTTTCTCTTCTCTTTCTTTTCGAGAATTCTTCGAGATTGTTTCGTTTTAAAGACAGAAAGAAAGAGAGAGAGAGAGAGAGAGAGAGATGTTTCATCGCAAAATAAAAAAGAAGTCTCGTTTAAAAGCTTTCGCTTTTCGTTTCTTATTGTCATCGCGTTGGTAACCAAACGCGAGATATTATTACGAACGTCATTGATTTCTGTCAAATATCGTATCGTTCGATCCAATGGTATATTAACGAGCGTCGAGAGAATCGCTAGGAATTATTCGCGGTAACTATCTTGCGTTATCGTCGACGGGCGTATAGATAGTTTCTGGAAAAATAACCGTGTATCGCTCGAATTGAACACTTTCGGGTGTTAATTCGAGAGAAGAGAAAAACGGAGAAGGAGAATGAGAATGAGGGAGATAGGAATGGAGGAGAAGGGAATGGAATTAATACATTGGACAATACGTGCTAGATTGTGGACACTGAGAGGGATAAGAAATTATCGATTATAACGACGACGGAAACGTACGAACGAGATTATCTTCTCTTCGGTTCTAATAAAACGTTCATTTTCGTGTCGGACAGATAGAAACTTGTTGTCGATGTTGTTAGAAACAGTCATTTCTTTATTAATTCCTTGGACGTTTCAACGGATAGAGAAATATGTAGACACGGTTAGCTAGAAAGTATTTCAACTCTAGGCCATTATTTTTCCTTGACACCCGGTAGTCGAGAAGAGAGAGAAAGAGAAGTTGCTATTCGCAGAACTCATCTCTCTCGTTCTCTCTCTTTCTCTCTCTTTCTTTCTTTCCGCCTTCTTCTCTTTAGAAGAGACGCCTTTTGCCTGGTAGAGCGTCGCTCGTGGCAGACTTCGCGGTAATTCTTAGGCGATCCTCCGCTACTAACCGGCTGACAGAGAGAGGAGAAAAAAATCTCGATGGTTCCGAGAAGACAATCAAAGAAGCGGCGAGCCATTTGGGCATGACGACTTTAAAAAAATATAAACCGCGTCGATACGCACGCGAAGCTCCCATAGCATATGAGAAAGAAACAGAAAGAGGGTGCCCCGGGCTTCTGTTATCTCGCGTCTTTAAACAGCTGTCGAGCGCGACGGTGCTCAACTATAATCGGAACGAAATAACCACGAACTTCAGATCGTGACCGTTTCCGACACATACACAGGCATATTTATATATATGAAATTATGATTTTATGTGACGTTAAAAGAAAAGAAAAAAAGAAATAAGAAAATTAAAAAAAAAAATAATGGAGCTGAGATTAATACATTCTATAGAGGCTGCGTATATACGCGCGTTGATAAATATCGATAATTATTAGCGATAATATCGATATGTCGAGATGGTATATACGATTAGTAGGTAGGTATATTTGGTATCATCGCAGGTGCATGTCGATATCTATCGGTAATATCTATAATTAGAGATTAATATCTATCAATATCTATCTATATGTCAATATTAATGTCATTAAATTTCGATCTATCGATAATACGCGAAATACTCTCTGAATTCATATATTCGTAACCCACACACATATACGCACATACGTGTATTATACGCATCTATGATATACATACGAACTACGAAGAAGACTTGTAAATGCAACGATATCGATATATTAATATCGTCAAATTTTCAAGCTTGTTCATAATCAAAGATAAATACACGTGTAGTTGGATAGATCGTATATTGCGGAGGAGAACGCTTATGGCGCGTTCAAAGATGCCGCGAACGGCATCTAAACGTGCCGACGAAGGCGTCTTCGAGCGTTATCTGTTACTACAAATCGAAATCACGTAGGCGATTCGCGAACGCGAGTTATTTGCATCATCCTCGGCTCCTTCTCTCTTTCCTTCCTTCTCGATTCTTTCTTCTCGATCGCAAATCGCATTGTGTGTTAATCAACGTTAGCCTCGCGGAAACGGCGTTTCCTTCGGCGCGAGAACGAGATCTCGTCTCGTATTTCTTCGAGAGGAACGAGCCTCAACAACAACAAGAAGAAGAAGAAGAAGAACAACAACAACAAGAAGAAGAACAAGAAGAAGAAGCTCGTCTCTCCGAGTAGTCGAGAACCTTAAGACAGAGATATTAGTGTCCGTTCGAGACGGGCAGGTTAAACGCGAGCATCTCACGCGATCTATCGCCAAAACATTTCGTCGGTCGACCCTTCCTCCTTTTCCTTCCTTCGGAAGGTTCATCTCGTGGCCACGCGATCTTCTATCGAAATCTCGAAACGTTCGAGTAACACGGTACGTAGATACATATCTATCGTACGCATTTACGTACATAATTTATCTGTACACGTATTAATCGAAGGGATTAATTAACCGGCTCACTTGCGACGAATCAATCTTTTTTCAACTGGTTTTTTCTTTTTTCCCTACTCGATCGGATATTATACTATACGTCATCGATGCAATATCGATGCGCTATCGACGCTCTAATCCCGAAAGAGCATTTCGAGCATACCGACGGTACGAAACATCATTCATTATAACACTCGTAACGCATTGGCATCTCTCTACCGTCCTTTCAACTTCGAGATTGACGAGCGACCGTCACGGGTCGTTCGTGCCAGATTCCGATTATCATTTATTTAGTTTAAATCGCCGATTAAAAGTACGTAGAACGCGTAGAAACGCTCGCATTTTCTTTTTTCCTTTTTTCTTTCTTTTTTTTTCGTAATCTCCTTTTTCAACCTTTCATTTTTTTCGTTTCTTTTCTCCTCTTTTTCTCCACTTTTTTTCTCGTCAATCGATTATAACGCGCCGACCGTCCGACCGTCTCCTCACAGTCCATAATACATAGGTATTATACTTAAACGCGAACAAGCGTTCTAACGCGATAGCAAAGGCATAGGTAATTATGAAATCGTGAAATAACCGTTAATACGCGATTTTAACCGATCGTTGATTACCTTACGTGTTTGTAACGAAACATAGCTTGAGAGAAACTAACGAAAGGGGATAATAAAAATAAAAAATAAAGAAATGAAAAAAGAAACAGGATAAAAGAGAGAGAGGAGAGAAGGAAGAAAAAAGATGAAAGAGGAATGGAGAGAGTGAAGTGTGTGAAAATTGAGCTTGAAGTCAACGTGGAAGAGGAGAGAAGAGAAAGAGAAAGAGAAGCAGAAAGAGAAAGAGATAGAAGAGATGAAGAGGAGGGCGACGTACGAGTCGGTCGATAATGCGGTCACCGATACCCAGTCTAGATTTGGCAATCGCCAGTAATTGCGTCGATATTTCACATAAGCCGCTTAATTGATTTTTCTCGCGACTCTACTGCCTCTCTCTGTTTCTCTTTATCTCTGTTTCTCTTTCTCTCTCTCTCTGTCTGTCTCTCTCTTGCCTCGAATATGTGTGCATGCATGTTGGAAAGCAAACGAAGGGTTGGTATGCAGTATTTACGACTATTTTTAAATCGTGCGGAATAAGCGACGTTTATTAGGATGCCGATGAATCGACGGGCTCGGAACGTAATTTTGAAATCCGCTCTTGGCAAAGGTTCGTCGATAAATAATAATCTCGATATATGTATGTACGTATGCATATATCTACGTATATAGGTACATTATTGTATTTATGCGTGCAATTGACACAAGAATGAAAGCAAAAAGTGGGAATATATAAAAAAAAGAGAGAGAGAGAATGGAAAATATATTTGTATATATGTGTATAAAAAAAATATATATATCATGTATAGGTATGTATTATATACACAGATTTAATAATCTCGCAGAGAGAAGGATAGGAAAGAACGTTTACCGACGAGCGAAATATGTATATAGCATTTAATTAACCCAAATTAGAAAGTCGCTTGGTTTGTTTAAAGGAACGTTTAAAGATAGCTAGATAGGTAGATAAGTAAGCAAGTACTTACTTACTTACCTGCTTAACGTACGTTTAACTCAGCCTCTCTTTGTGTAAACGATGAAAGAAATTTATCGAGCGTGTCGATGATAAAGAAGGAAAGGTACTATTCCACGAAGATATAATACGATTGATATCGGTGAGCAATGTATATATAATACCACCAGTATTTTCGATTTCCTTGAAAAGAAACTCTAGTTTAACTTCTATTTCTAAATAGAAAAGCTTTTACCGAGAAACGCCGAGCGAGGAAGACGATAACAGGGCAAATTATTCAAATCAATGAACCCTGACAGTTGCTACGAGTTTGTTAAGAAACGATCTGACTCAAGAAAGAGAGAGAGAGAGAGAGAAGGAAAAAGAAAAAGAGAGCAAAAATCAGAGAGAGAGAGAGAAAGAGAGAGAAAGAAAGAGAGATTAGAAGCATAGTAAACAGTAATATTAATGAGCGTGCCACCCGCTGTCATGTCCGGCTATCGACCGTCCTGCGAGCCATCGATACGCCCTGATACGCCAGTGACGCAAGTTTATTATTCATTAACATGCCAATTAACTTCGATGTCGTGGTACTCGATCGAACGATTTCTATTTCTCTCCTTCTCGCGCTAGAAGAAATTAAAAAAAAAAGAAAAAGAGAGAGAGAGAAAAGCAAGAAGAAAAAGAAGAAAAAAAAAAGCAAAAGAGATATTTCGTTCTCCGTCATGCTCGTCGAAACAACTACGCGAAGTACTTTTTGATATTACTTTTTCCCTTTATCTTTTTCCTTTTCTTTCCAGATATTTATGGGACCTATATTTCAATGAATAATCCCCCTAATGGAGATGGAGAAGAAGGAGGAGGGATGAGTAAGAAGCCGCCGATCGAAAGATCAACGCATACCAATCGAAGATAACGATCGAAGGAAAACGATGTGGACGCTGCGATGTCGACGTAAACGCGAGATTTTAAGCGGCCAATAAAAGGGACTAACGTCGAGACGCGATCGTGTTCAGAAAGGATTTTACGCAGGACCATGGGCTTCCCTTCTCCGATCGGGAAAAAGGGGGAGGGAATGAGGGGGAGGGTGTACAAGGCGCAGAAGTTCACGACATGAAGGCCTCATTATGCTGCTCGAGCGGGAGGACAGAAAGAAATAAAGAAAGAAAGAGAGGGAGAGAGAGAGAGAGAGAGAGAGAGAAAGGGAGAGAGAGAGAGAGAGAGAGAGAGAGAGAGAGAGGAAGAGAGGAAAAAAAAGCATAGACCGATAACCGACCGATACGGCCGGCTCGCTGAAAACACAGAAAACAGAGAATCAGCCTCATTACTTCTATCTTCCTCCCTCCCTCCCTCCTCCACCCCGTTCCCTCTTTCTCTCTCACTCTCTCTCACTCACATATGCCGATTTCCAGGAATTCTCCGTGATCTTTGGTCCCCGTACACGCTTTAACACACTCCCTCACTCTCTTTCCTTTTTTTTCTCTTCTTTTTCTCTTTTTCTTTTTCTCATTTCTTTTCTCTTTTCTTTTCTTTTCTTTTCTTTTCTTTCTTTCTTTCTTTCTTTCTTTCTCCTTTTCTTTCCATCCTCGGCAAGAGCTGATAGTTGTCAGAAACCAGAGGATATCTTCTCCGGTCCCTCCTCACACTCTGTCTTTCTCTTTCTCTTTCTTTCTTTCTCTCTCTCTCTCTCTCTCTCTCTCTCTCTCTCTCTCTCTCTCTCTTCTCGTTTTCTGTCCAAGAAAGAGACGGTGTCGACGAACCGTCGATTAAGGATCTCCGCTCGCACGAAAAGTCCAACGTTGAAGGTTGTTACGAAGGGTCTCGACAGTCCCCGCAGCCGCTTGCTTGACAGGATACGTTCTCCGGCAAATCGAGAGGGCCGATCTGCTTCGAACTATCCGAGGAAGAAAACAAAAAAAGAAGAACGAAAGAGAGAGAGAAAGAGAGAGAAAGAGTGCTCGTGGGAGAGGCGAATATTTGTCCTTTCGAGAAACCTACGTGACGTCCATTTTGCTTTCTACAATGTTGAGATATCTATTTACAAAATCTATCGATTTTTTAACAGTAAAAGAGAAAGAGAGAGAGAGAGAGAGAGAGATCATCGTCAGAGAAGCTAATTAACAAATTATAATCAATTAACGACGATAAACGAAAGTATGTAATCTAAACAAAATTGATTGATTGATATCTAAATATACTGAGGCACACTTAACCGGCATATATTCGGATCTATGAAAATAAATATTCATTAGAACTAAGTTCGAGCATTCACGTACAACGTTTATGCAAAAAGACACAGGCCATGAAAGAGCAGATCAAATACGTATTACTACTACAGTCCCACGATACGAGCTCGTATCTCGATCGATCGATTCTATTAAACGCGATAGAATCTATTATAACTTCAAAGAGGAGGAGCAGCGGCAACGTGTTTATCCGCGAGCGATTGCGACACGATATGTTAATGTTCATACCGTACCCTTCTCGCTCGTTGAAAAAAAAAAAAGATAAGGAAAAAAAAAGATAAGAAAAAAAAGAAGACATATTTTCTATCGTCGCATTGATATTACCTACGAGAAAACAAGAGAAAATTTCGTCGAATTCGCATAAAAGTTCATTTTTACGATTCGATCGTAATTGAACAATAAAAACGTACGTAACAGTTCATAGATTAAATAGATACTTACGTGATATGGTAAGAAAGAGAGAGAGAAAGAGAGAGAAAGAGAGAGAAAAAACGAAAACGTCAGTTTTATAGTCGATGAAATGAGATAGAAAAAGTAACACTATCGTCATCGGATAAACGGAATGAAAATGAACGTGTCACGAGGCACGACGCGTGTTAAAAGGTAGAGTACCTACTTATGCAGTATGTACATAGTTTAGAATCGATTTGCAATATCGAAGAACGAGAAGTATGTGTATACATACATATATATGTATGTATGTATGTATGTATATATATATATATAAAACACGGAACTCAAAGGAAACTCTTCCTAGGATTGGTAAAAAGAGAATAATCGTAGGTACGCAAGCGGCATTCTTGACGTTGAAAAGAACCACGAAATTATTCGAAAGCGTGGCGATGTTAACGGATGACGGAATACAAATTAGGTTCGTCGACTTTGGGACTGTCACTCGATGGTTTCGGGCCGAGTCGAAAAAGTGGACAGGGCTTGGGCGAGATGATATCTTGTCGCAAACAGGCTGGCACGTTAATGAGCGTTGGAGACGAGAAAAATGAGAAAGTATTAACGAGAAAGAGGTTAAGAGTAAAAGAGAGAGGAAGAGAGAGAGAGAGAGAAAAAAATATATATCGAATGAATTAACGATACGAAATGATATTATAATCAACAAGGAAAAATGGAAAACTCGATCGAACGTAACTTATCGATTTTATCTTTACCTTTCTTGAACGTTACGTATAAAAGAAAAAGAAAAGAAAAAAGAAAAAAAAAAGAAAAAGAAAGAAAGAAAGAAAGAAAGAGATATTCGATTCGTTTCTATTTTTCTTCGTACGCGTTGAAGTCCTTTATCGATGATGTTTACTATCCCATTCTCTACGTCGACGTTCTTTAAAATATAAATAATACTATAATTGAGAATTGATGAGAGGATAGCATGCCCAACGTAAACTTGTTTACCGTCGAGGGAATCGATCCGCTAGATCGTCCTGTTCTGTTAGCATTTTTCTTTTCGATCTCTCTCTCTCTCTCTCTCTCTCTCTCTCTCTTTGACTTTTTTTTTCCTTCTCCTCCTCCTCCTCCTCCTCCTCCTCCACCTCGCGAGTACGATAAATTTATTCCACCGACTGTGGGTGGAGCTCCTCACGTTATTTCTGATGCTAGTAGACGTAGTCGTTTATTAATTCATTCCGGATAAACGAGAGTATCTATTTATTTATTTCTTTTTCTTTTTTCTTTTTTCTTTTCTTTTTCTTTTTTCTTTTTTCCCCTGCATCTCTCTCTCTCTCTCTCTCTCTCTCTCTCTCTCTCTCTCTCTCCCTCTGTTTTTCTTCTTTTTCTCTCTGCTTTACCTTTTCTACATTTTTACATTTTCGTTATCAAGTTCGAATGCGAGTTTAACTTAATAAGAGTTAACGTAAGCTTGTTCAAGATATAATTGCGAGCTTGTTTAAAATATAATTAATTTATTAAATGAGAAGTTTACTACCTCTTTCAAAAATCGTACTGGCATATTATCTACCTGCTTACACCGACACAATTATCTACGTGTAGATTACACACACACAAATACTCATACACGAGTATTTTCGCTCGTTTCAAATTAAAGAAATCAAGAATCTCGAGTCTCGGCGTTCTCGCGTCGTAAGCACAGCATCAATATTTTTTTTTTCTCACGATCTCGCGCGTGTCAACCCGTTGTGCACTTTCTAGCTGGTACGCTTAGCGAAACCGTGCTAAACCACGAGGAGAAAAGAGAAAGAAAGAGAATGATCTCGCGTTGAGATCGATATCTGGTCACGAACGGAACTCGCCTGCACTCGTCCGTGAATACACGCGCGTTTATTAAATTAACACAGTGAACGAACAGAAAGATAGAAAGAGAGAGAGAGAGAGAGAGAGAGAGAGAGAATGAAAGAAAGACAGAGAGGACAGAAGGAAAAAAAATGGAATGCACAATCCCGTAGACTAATCGCCAAGTAAATCGCCGAATCGTTTGTGAAACCACGCAAAACACAAGTCCTTGCAGGTGTCAGATCTCGCTAACAAATTACGCGTATGCACGAATGAAACTGATTCCTATTATGCAAGATATTATACATATACATAAACACATATAAATAAATATATATATATATATATATTTATATATATCGTAAGTGTAAAATCGAAGAGAAGAAACTAACGAGTATAAAAGTTGTTAATCTCGAAGGAACGAAATCTCTCTCGAGTTCTTTTCGAATCTTCGAAGCGAAGATTTTAACGAGCCTCCTCCTAGAAAACGACCACTGAAATTAAGATTATCGCTCGTTAACGAGTCGCGAAAACGTCGTTCGAATGGACTACACACACTCGCGTACGAACACACATACCCACACAAACGGACGAGAGTGCGCGTTCCAAGAGAAAGAAAGAAAGAAAGAGAGAAAAAGAGAGAGAGAGAGAGAGAGAGAGAGAGAGAGAGAGAGAGAGAGAAAGACAGAACAAATAGGACGATGCAAGAGGATAGGAAAAGGAGGAAGCGAGAGTGCAAGCCGCGACAGATTTCTCGCGGAGATTCGTATCTCGTCACGAATTAGCTCTCGCTTCGTGTAAACTGCTCGAGAACAATAAATCCAAAGACGCAACCTCGACGACGTTGCTTTAAACGTATCGTTCTCTTTCTTCCTCACTCTCTCTTTCTCTCTTCTCTCTCTCTCTCTCTCTCTCTCTCTCTCTCTCTCTCTCTCTCTCTCTCTATTTCTCTCGTGTACGTATTTAAGACTAACGTAACGCTCGCTTTTGATTGTTATTGATCAACCGTTTTGTCTCTCTCGCGTACGTATACGTGCACGCTTACGTGTTTGCTGGTCGGTGCGTGCACGCTTCGCCGAGCTGGCACGCAACGCGGCTCTATAATGTTGGCACGACAGAGCGAATATAGAGACGGCGGACCTTAATGAATCTTTATGGGATGATGTCGTGAACTTGTATTCCCTCCGGTGACTGACTGAACCCGAGCATGGCCATTGGCGTGATCTGTCATTGCTACCGACGTTAAGTTTACTGTTTCGACAATAACGTAAAAAAAGAAAAAAAGAAACAGAAAAAATGAAGAAGAAAATGTAGAAAATATATATGTATATATATATATATATATATATATATATATATATATATATATATATATATATTATCTTTAACTCCGACGATTATCATTTCTTTGTATATTCATTTTTCGATATATATAATGTGTAATGTATATTATATATATATAATATGTATATGCGTATGTACGTTCAGTTTCAACTTGTAAATCATTAAGATCGACCACCTATCGATATCGTTTTCAATTAGAAATATTAATTATCGTTATAAACATCGTTGAATCAAACGAGTTAAGTTTTCTCCACGTATCTTGTCTTCTTTTCTTTTCTTTTCTTTTCTTTTTCTTTTTTTGTTTTTTTGACAAATGAAAATCATGAATGAACAACGCCTACGCCAATGGAACGGTTCGCTCGTTAGTCTCGGCGTAAGCCTTTAGCTTTGATAGTGTCGAAGAGTGCGCGCGCGCGCCCAGCGTGTTCGTAAAATTTGAAGGGCGTGCAGAAGGTCCGTGGGGTCTCCTCGATCCGCGTCTTGATTGTCATCGACTCGTCGCTCGTCGCGTGATATCGTCGTTGGGTCGCGTTCGCGAGTCATCGCGCTTCCCCCACTTTCTCTCTCTATCTCTTTCTTTTGTATACAAGAGAAAAAGGAGAAAGAAGAGAGAGAGAAAAAGATAGAAAAAAAAGAAGAAAAAAAAGGAAAGGGAGACCTACTTTCGGGCTTCATCGATCCTAACTCCAGTCGAAAGTTTTTATTTAACGATCATGAATATTTTCCTCCATGAAATGAGTTAAAAAAGATAGAAAGAAAAAAAAAGAGGTATTTTAACAGATACGAAATTTTAATGTTGATGTAGAAAAATTGACTACTTACCGGGGTCCGAGGAATCCAAACTGGTAGGTGCTTGTTGACTGAGTGGTCCAGGTGTACCACCGCTTCCAGGACTACGTGCATCATCGTTACCACCCGCACCAGGATAGGAAAGCGATGAGGAGGGTGGCCTCTGTAACGAGAGAAAACAAGAAATTGTATAATTCTTGGAAAAAAAAAACTGTGTGACAAATTTCTCATTCTCAACCCCCTAACCAAATATTGTTTTATATGTACGTGAAAATTTTCGAAACGACGTGTCGAAATATGCGAATGAATTAATGAAAACGAAAGAGTTTCGATTGGGTCTGAATGGTGGAAGGAGGGTGGGGTATGAGGGAGGGGAAAAAAGAAGGAAAAGAAAAGAAAAGGAAAAATGAATGACTGCAGAGACTCGTGAGTAGCTTATACAGCATTGAAAAAAGGAAAGAAAAGAAAAGGAAAAAGAAAAAAAAAAATTTCGAAAACGCCCGCGTCGCCGGTGCTCGAAACGTGTGCCAGGAATTTTTTTGAAAGCGTCTTAAAAAAGAGAAAGAGAGATGCGCACGCCTCGTACGTGAGGAGTATGTCCGTTCGGCCATTGATGATGGGACCATACGAGCCGACCGATTTCGATCTCGATTAAAGACGGAGCACACGTAGCTCAGCACGAAAATGCTCCTGGCATAAGTGATTCGAGAGGACCCTGTCGTCGTACGCGTCCATCTTACGAATCAACGGATTTTACCGAAGGTCGACGAGTAGGATACACAAGAGTTCAACTATAAACTCTTCGTTGAAGAAGACGTTTAAAAGAACAAATTTTGTTTGAGAAATGATTTCGTTATTGTTATATATCGTTCGTTTTTCAAGAACGAATTTTTTTTCTATTCTATTCATTTTTTCTTTATTTTATTCCTTTGCTTTTATCGATATCTAACCGGTGATACGAGAAGAAAGATCGACCTCCCAAGATTAAAATCGCTCGCGATCCGAGCGCGCTGTTAGATGCAATGTATTCAACGACACGAGAGTAAGAGGCCACACATTGATCTAAGCCAATCCGACACTTTCGAGTCCTCGAGCTCTCAATGACGCTCCACGAATGCTCCAAAGTGTTATTATAAGAGCTCCAACTTGACGAACGAGCGAGAGAGAGAGAGAGAGAGAGAGAGAGAGAGGAGCCGGCAGTCTCATCGTCTCAATGATCCTTCATAACGATCGTGCGACGAGCTCTCGCTTTGTTTCCCAATCGTGTCGTGGATGGCTGTTCGTGAGACCTTCCGAAATAAAAATTCGTCTCGATGGTATTCCAATAAAAAAAAGAAAAAAAAGGAAAGAAAAAAGAATAAACAAAGAGGAGAAAAAATATATGAAAAAAAGGAAAGGATGAAATCAAAAAAGAAAAAAAAGAAAGAGAAAAGGAAGAAAGAACGAGTATACGATCAATATCCTGTAGATATGAATGTTTCTCGATCTGGTATCGAGGTCGAAGGGTAAGGGTTTCAAGACGATCGAGAATCTCCGAGAGACGGTATCACGTCTGCACGAACAACAATGACTGACAGCTACTCCCACATGCTGTCACGCTCGTCATCTTCGCGATAATCGACGCACACAATCTCTCTCTTTCTCTCTCTGTCTGTCTCTTCGTTGACCATGTCCCCTCTCACATCTGCTTAAAATCTAAACGCCCTTCCGACGAAAGGACACGCGGATGCGGATACGCCGATCAACTAACTGGTCCTACCACGAGCCTCGAAAATAGAGTACGAAACGAAGAGCGAGATAGATAGATAGATAGAAAGAGAACAAGAGAGAGAGAGAGAGGGAGAGAGAGAGAAACAAATATAATATAAAAGATCTACGAAATAAATCATTTGAAAGACCAAATAGAAAATTTCCTCCCAAACAAACGATCGGGAACTTTTAATAAAGAAAGAGATCAAGAGAAGAAAATGATAATGTTATTTTCGATGATAAGGTTCGTGTCACCTCGAAACGTACGTTTGGTTTATATTATCCGGCAGTGTTTACGGTGGGCCTCCATCGCTGACGTCACTTCCTACTAAACGCTGAATCGCCGTTTTTTAAGTGGACAGTAGGGTCCACCGCGTGACTTGTGTCGATGCAATGATAAACGTTTAACGCGTCGTCGACGGACGAGCGTGAGAGCGAGAAAGAGAACGCGCGGGCGGGCGGGCGTTTGCGAGAGAGAGAGAGAGAGAGATAGATAGATAGATGATAGAGAGAGATAGAGAGAGAGGAGAGAGAGAGAGAGAGATAGAAAGCTACGTGATCTCGTTCCACCTCGTTGGCCCTCTCTCTCTCTCTCTCTCTCTCTGTCTCTCTCTCTCTCTGTCTCTCTCTCTCTCTCTTGGTCCATCATCTCGTCGTCTCCTCTCGCCTCCGTTTTTATCTGCCACTCTCCGCGTCTACGGGCTCTCTTAAAGAGTAATTCGACAAACCGGATGTCTGATGAACCTGGACCCTTAAAATAAATCAGTTGCCCGCATCTAATACTTCCATCGTTCCTACGAACGTACGAACTCGACGTTTCCTTGTTCTGTCGGGCGATCGAAGAAAATTTCTAAGATGGTACTTGACCGATTAATCGATCGATCGATCAATCGATCGATCGATCGATCGAAACTGTGGATTTTGAAACGGTAAAGATTCTATGGAGAGAAAGATTCGACGATTACGAAGTAATAAGGTTTTCAAACGAGAGGAAGGAAGAAAAACTCTGTGTGAGAGAGAGAGAGAGAGAAAGAAAGAAAGAAAGAGAAAGAGAAGAAAGATAGAAAGAGAGAAAGAGAGAGAGAGAGAAGCTGAGGAGGATCTAAACGTCAGTCCTAATTCTCCGACGTGAAGAAGGATAACCGGCGCGCGCCCGCCGTCATCCTCGAAGCAAGACAATAAATTATAATCGCGTTTCTCTCGCGCCGCCTCGGATGCACCGAGCACGCGCTCTACTCCGACACACACACACTCTCACCAGCCTCCGGTTCATGGCGCTTTGATCTCGTATGAAAGACAGAGAAGGAGAAACGGAGAAAGAGAGAGAGAGGAATAGAGATAGACATAGAAATATAATAGATAGTTCTTAGATAATTAATTCATCATGTTGTAATGTGCGGTCGTAGAAAAGAAAAGAAAAGAAAAAAAAAGGAAGAAGAAAAAAATGGTATTGATTCGAAATAAAAGTAAAGATGGAGTACAGTTTATTCTTTTGTTACTTTGCACTCAGCAAGTTTACGTTCGAAGAACAATAAATCAACTCTTCCGTGCGATTTTCCATCTCTCTCTCTCTCTCTCTCTCTCTCTTGGAAGAAGAAGAAGAAGAAGAAGAAGAAGAAGAAAAAGAAGAAGAATCGGTACAAGATGACTTACGCACGTATTAATTGGTCGTCGTAACGTGACGCCATATAATTATTATGTAATTAGTAGCTAGGCATTAGCAGCCGTTGACTGCTTTACAACCGAGATACGTAAATCTCGTCAATTAATTTATTGGTGCTTCCAATACTATTAATATATATATACACATATACATATATATATATACGATGGATGATGTATATACACAAATGGAGAATATATGGAGAGACTAAGGAAACAACTAAACGGGTCTGTCCATCCTTGGAATGATAAAATAACGTCTAAAAAAGAAATCATAGACGATAGAAAGATAGATAAAGAAAGAGAGAGAGAGAGAGAGAGAAAGAAGGAAATGAAGAGAAAAGTAGGAGAAATAAAGTATAGTCGAAGAAACACATCAACTTTACCGAACCGAGACCGAACTCACTGCCTACCGAGTCGATTCTTCGTCTTTCGAGAGGCGGAGAAATGGACGCTTAAGAAGAAGAAGAAGAAAGAAGAAGGATGAAGAAGAAGAAGAAGAAGAAGAAGAAGAAGAAAAAGAAGAAGAGAAAGAAGAGAAAGAGAGAAAGAGGTAGAGACAGGAGTCTCGGTCTTGAATTTCTCGACGATACCGCCGGCCATATAGGGATCATAAATTACGATTTATTGCGGAGGCAGCGCCTCCGCTCGACGGATTATCTTACCGTTATGTCAGCACGCTACAATTATATTTACATTTTCCTCCGTAATGGAATTCTACTCGCCTTCGAAGTTCTACCAAGTACTACCGAAGAATCTCTCTGGTTCGTTGGTTCGTTCGTTGGTTCGTTCGTTAGGTAAAATATTAGAAGAAAGATGGGTCGTCTATCCCTGTCCTCCCCTTTGGTCTAACCATCCTACCAATAGCTTCTAAGATTCTTCGACACCTGGATTAAGTTCTAGTCTTTGGTCTTTTTAACTGGTTGGGAGGAGTAGAAAGAGAGTTTCCGAGTGGTAAAGGATTACAATAGGAATTCTTTTGCTAGTTCGTTGGAAACAATTCTTAAGCGAAGTTAGAGAAACGATTGGAAGTAAACGAAGGAAGTTGTAAATGATCGATGGATCGTAGATTACGGATTCTTTTGATAATCGTTAGAAGAAGTTGAGAGAAGGTGATTTGACGAAGAAGAGAAGAGGAAAGAAAAAGGAAGAAAAAAAAGAAAGAAGGAAAAGAATAAAAGAAGTTGAAGAAAACTACGCGCGTGCAATATATATATATATATTTCCGTGTTACGTGGCGTGTAAGGTACCTGTGTGTGGACTGGCCCTTTAACAAGATGTACACCTGACTGGCGAAAGATTTTAAAACGGTCGTATAAATGAAACAAATTTATGACGGTCGTAGAGAAACGGAGCACGCGCGAAAGGAGGGGGAGGGAGAGGGAGGAAGGGCAGGCAGAATGAAAGAGAGAGAGAGAGAGAGAGAAAGATAGAGAGAAAAGTGTGGCAATGAACCGGTGGTGAGTAAAAGAGTGAGCGAGACAGATGAATAGATAGAAAGAGAGAGAGAGAGAAAGAGATGGAGAGAAAGAAAGAAAACTGATCCTTTTAGAAGGCTCCCATTTCACACGAACGTGAAACGTTCGTCGTATTCACGGACGAATAGGAACGCGTTTCGAAATCATCCGGTTCCCCATAAATATGGAATCCCGTATGTTCGTTTGACCGTTCCTGTCAATAAAATCGTCGACTTTTTTGCGGATTCGCAGCTATTGTTTTTACGAGGCTACGTCTCTAGATCAGGGTCCAAACGATAGATAGATAGATAGATAGATAGATAGATAGATATATTTTTTCGAAACGCTCGTTTCTCTTTCCGTCTCTATACTCCGTAAAACGTGTATACCACGTAACCAGTCACTCATATGGCCCACCGTGTTCCACGTCAATGTTGTGCTCCACGGGAGTCTGTTTTAGGGCTTGTGGAAAATATATGTTATACATATATATATGTATATGTAATAGAGGAGGTTATATATCGTGGAGGGACCAAGGTCGTACTTCCAAATACAAATCTGTGTCACGTATCGAGAACATTATTTTGCTACGAATTTAAAATACGAGATCTATGTATGTATGTATGTATGTATGTATATATGTATGTATGCGTTATATATCTACTCGGATATCTTTTCTTTTCTTTCTTCTATCATTTTATACTTTTTTTTTTATTCTAGAAATATTATACTCTCTTTTTCTCTCTCTCTCTTTCTCTTCTAGATTCGTTGAATTAAATATATATCCTCTGCACGATGTTTCCGAATGTTCTCACGAATGAAACGTCGCAGTCGTCGTTGTCGTTGTCGTTGTCGTTGTCGTTGTCGTTGTTGTCGCCGTCGACGTAACTCAGTCGTCGCGAGTGACGAAAGGCATACCACGGAGTGTGATAAATGCCAGAGCAATTACGTATTGACAGACGTCGGTGCATCGTCCGATCGCTTGTCTCCTCTCAAGTATTTCGACGCATCTTCCTGCTGTGTAGCAATAACTTACAAAGTCTCTATCGTGCGCGTTTAAATGTGCAACTAAATGTTTATTATATATATATTTATATATACATATATAGAAACAGCAACAAATACCGATCGTTATTGCGATGTTCGCGAGTAGAGAATTTTCGAGTGAAAAAGAAAAGAAAAGAAAAGAAAAGAAGAGAAAAGAAAAACAAAATCGAGAAAAAAGAAATGAAAAAAGAAAGGAAACAAAAAAAAATTTCAAGGATAACTTGAATAGAAGAGTCTCGTCAATAGCGAACTAAGAAGCGTCAGTCTTCGTGGCAGGGCCGAAGTTTGGGTCAGGGTCCATGGGTTTTAAGAGGCAAAAGGTCTAACGAAAGGTAGGAGGGCCGCCGTTCGACCAGCTGATGGATCTAATCAACATTCCTCCCTAATCACGATATGGCTGCCTCTCTTGTTCCCTCTCTTCTTTCCGTGCAAGCGAGAATGAGATGATGAGAGAGAAAGACTCATTCTATCTCTCTCTCTCTCTCTCTTATACCGGCTCGATGGAGATTTGCAGAGAGACGCGTCGCACGCATTCGTTTTAATTTAACCGCCGTATAAATTAGACTCCCAAATGATCGTTTCTGCTCGAAGAGCCACGACTTGGACGACGAAAAACTACGATGCACCGTTCCTAATCACTGACAACGAAAACGAAATAAAGAAAAACTTAGAAATCGGTGTACACCCTCTGAGAAATTATTCTTCAACGAGGAGCACGAGGAGTGTGTAGGTAAGGTGGGGATAGGGGGACGACAGGGTGGGTGGTATAAGGAGTGTATAGGAAGGAGGAGAAGAAGAGAGAGAGGGAAAAATGTCAAAGGAAAAGAAAAGAAATTGGAGGCTTGACGAAAAAGTTGGAAATCATTGGAAATGCATTAGATTTTTTTCGATATGTCTCGTGAGAGAAAGAAATAAAGAAGATAACAGATGGACGGATAAAGAGAAAAAAGAGAGAGAGAGAGAGAGAGAGAGAGAGAATGAAGGGATTTCTTTGATAGGACGACGTAGATCGTACCGGCTCGGTTGAAGGTCCGACGAGAACGACGTACCGTCGTATGGTTTTGCTGATACCGATAACGGAAAGGCAGTACCGGTAACAACGCTCCTCCAACGTTGGAGAGACTCGTAGAGGGCACGGACTCATATCTGGTAGCACGGTGGCGGCGTTCCTCGGCTAATTGGTTTCCCGTGTTGCCTTCTCTCCCTCTGGATAAGGACAAGAACTCTCTCTTTCTCTCTCTCTCTCTTGCTATTCTCGTATTTCCTTTTTTCTCTTCGTCGTCTTCGAAGCATCCACGAAATATAATATTTCGTAGCTTTCTCTCTCTTTCTCAGCAAACGTAAAAAAGGAAAGAAAGGAAAAGAGAAAGTAAATAAAAAAAAAAAAAGAAGCTCCATCCTTTCGAGATCGTCGAGAGAGAAAGAAAGGGAGAAAGAGAGAGATCGGAAAAATTGCATAAGAAATAGAACAGAGACGGAGAAAAATAGAGTAAAAGAGAGAAAGAAAAAAGGACGAGTAAAACGAAGAGAATAGGAATTCCTTATAAGAGGTGTCCTTTTTAAGGGTTGCGCTAGTTTAATATCGCAGAAGACGAAATATCATCTCGAGATGCGCGCGTAAACGCGCGCCTGCGTAAGGACTCTCGCGAAAGCCCGACAAAAGCGGAGCAAAAGCGACGCTAACGATTGCCAAGAGGCAACATCTTATCGCGAGTTGCGATCGCATTAAGCGCGGCCAGTGACACCCAGCCCTCGGACGCACACGCATGTGAATATATATGTACGTATGCATACACATATGCACATACACGCGTGCATACGTGGTATACATACGTACGAATGTACACAAACGCACGTATATGTATACATAGACGCACTCACGCATGCACAACACACAAACGCGTTTGCAGACACACGGACACACAGTATATATACCTTCATTAGCGAAAAATAATTGTGGGCTCGGCAGCCTCGTGTTCGCCAATGAAGAGCCTCGTAAATGCGGCCCGTTATTACCGAAGGTATGCGTCCTACGACTGCCTTCGAGCTTTCTCTCTTTCTTTCTCTCTTTCTCTTTCTCCTCTCGCGGGAGTCTTCGTTTAAAAAAATAATTTAGTCTTCTTCTTTTTGTCACTACAGTAGATACACGACAAAGAGCGTTTTAATCGATGACGTTCAGGTTGGATAGATCGAAATGGAAAAAAGGCGTTGATTCTTCCGGTGATGTATGATAATAAAAGTGAGAACCACTGAGATGCACACAAAAGAGTGGCAAACCGGACGAGCCTTCGATAGGAGCTACTTCTGCAATGTTCAACTATATACATATACATATACATATATATATATATGTATGTATGTATGTGCTTCAACACAAGTAGGTCTTTACGTACAAGCGAAAAAAAAACCAATCGTCGGTTGAAAGAGTTCTGCAAAAAATCTAAAAAAAAAAGGGAAAGAGAGAGATAGGCAGGCAGACAGACAGATAGATAGATAGATAGATAGATAGATAGATAGATAGATAAATAGATACATAGATAGATAGATAGATAGATAGATAGAAAGAGAGAAAGAGAAGTTTGTCAGTAAGCCTCGTTAACTTAGCAAAACCGCGAGTAATTACGAAAACGGCAATTACGGAATTAGTTACCGCCATCGTTCAAGTACCTTCACGCGATCCATAATTACACGGTCGACGATGAAATACTCGTGCGTAAATAGAGAAGGCTGGAATAGAAGGAGTATGCTATTGGAAGGAAACATCCTTCGTAATTGATATTTCAAATAAGTAAAGAAAATTATGGGAAAAAAGAAATAGAAAAATAAATAAATAAATATATATATATATATATATATATATATATATATATATCAAACGGAAGGCTCAAACAGAAGGGAAAAGGAATGCACTTTGATGAGATTAAACGAAACTATTTTCTCGAGCTTCGTAAGAAATAAGAAGCAAGAAAGTTAAGTTAAGTTAAGAAATAGGGGTTGGGAAGGGAAAAAGAAGAAGGAGAAGTAAGTTGGTAGGATAAAAAATGGTAAAGACCGAGTGTTCTCTCTCGACTAGGGTGAACTTAAGAGATGGTGTGGAGTCGATAAGGGAAAAGGGAAAGGACGACGACGCATCGACGGAACGATTCGCGAGAAGAAACGCGTCCGGCTTGTCACACCGTTCTCGATCTAGAGAAATATAATATATATATATATATATATATATATATATATATATATACATACACATAAGGATATATATATATAATATGTTAGATCCATATCCGTAAAATGCATTCATATTTAACGAAGCCCGATGCGTACGGTTCTGTGCACGTATGTAAATCGTTGCGAAACTTTGCTCATAGATATGTACATACATACATACATAGAAATATATATATATATATATATATATATATGCATAAGTAGAAGTAGACGCGAAAATTCCGGACGAGGGAGAGAGATTCCCCAGATCCCACGTGCGATCAAAAATAGAAGACGGCGCTACTCTCCGGGCATCGCGGCTTTTAGCGAAAAAGCTTCGAAGCGTGGCTTCGATATGGAATCCTACCGTGATGATCGAGAGCACCTTTCGACGAGACACTCCAAGGAATTTCATTCGATAAAGAAAAAGTATCAAGAGTATAATGACTAGCTTTGAATCTTCAAATTGTATGTTTGAAGAAAAATAATATAAAAGAATAAAAACATAAATTTCTTTTGTAATATTATATATATACATATATATGTCGTTCCTAGATTTAATTTCTCGTTATAATTCATATATACCTATCTATTATACGTAATCTTATATGCATCTTCTTAAGGGGAATGTCTTTATCATTGCAGGTGCACGTTAGCACCGAATATTGATTGGTAATTTCTCTCTTTCTCTTTCTCTCTCTCTCTTTCTCTTTCGAGCTGTCGCTTATCGACTACCCCGTTATCGTTCGAAACGGCGTAATTAAAGCAGAGCAGAGTAGTAGGAAGACCGGAGGAACGTGCTGAGAGATAGCTATCGGCGGACGGTCATTATTCGACCATGCGTTTTGTTATCATCGTCGGAGTTGGACATAATGAGACGCGAGCATGCTCGTTACCGGAGTACGCGCTAATAATAACGACGGACGTAATGTAATTGACCGGCAGTTCACGAATGGGAAATCTTTTAAAGAGAACATTTTATTCACTTTAAAGAAATTCGAATGGAATTCAATAATCTGTGATATTTGTTTAAGCGATTAAGCAAAGTACTTAGTATCTTCTATCTATATACATAAAATCCAAATTATATCAAGGACATTTGTTTCTTACCGAGAAGAGAAAAAGGAAGAAAGATGTTTTTCTTTTATATTTTTCAAACACGGTCAGGGCCACCGCAAAATCCAGATGGTACCATTCGATGACTCGTTATGCGGTCATCGTGACGATAATACAGGAAACGAAAAGGATATGATGATTTTGCTCGACGAATATCCACGAGAAAGAAGGAACCAGATCGTTCGGTCCACCGCAACGAGTTTTGGTAACGAGCCCGATCTTTTCGTTTCCGCGAGGAAACGATTCGAGTTCCATGGTAGTTAAGAGGAAATACTTTTTGAAAAAAGGGGGAGTTGCCAGAAACGGAGAGGGGAAAGGGAACAGAAAGTTTTTGGCCGTTTTCTCGCTTACCTCCTGTCCTTACGTCTGTCACACGCGACACGCAACTGACAGACTTTTTCTCATTCTCTGTTTCTTTCTTTCTTTCTTTCTCTCTCTCTCTCTCTCTCTCTCTCTCTCTTTATCTCTCTATCTCTTTCGTTCGTCATGCCTGTTATTACGTTGGACTTGACCACACCGCGTTTGTGGAAAAAATGAGATGAGAAAATATAGGAGTACGTCTTTTTTCTTTTCTTTTTTCTTTTCTTTTTTCTTTTCTTTTGTGCGATTCTTCTTCCGTTTCTCTTAAATCTATTATAACGCAACTAAAGCCGATAAAAATCAACGCGGACAGCTTCCATATGTATACAGGCTAATTAGAAAAACAATAGACCATAAGTACAGATATTAAAACTAATGATATTAAAGATTACAAAATTCTGTTATTATTCATGAAACTCTAACAAAGAAAAAAGAAAAGAAAGAGAGAAAGAAAAGGAGAAATAGAAAGAGAGAGAGAGAGAGAGAGAGAGAGAGAGAGAGAGTGAGAAACAACGCATTTCCGTTTAATTTAATCGAGTAAAGAAATTGATATAAACAAAGATTGAACCTATTAAATTGAAGATAATAATAAATGACAGTGTAACCGCCCATTTTCCATCTACCCTCGTCGTAAGAAATAATTAGAGCTATTCATTTTCGATGATAATTCAAATTTGAGCTAACATAAATACATATATACATATATAAATAGATAAATATATGAATACATATATAAGTGTGTGTGTGTGTGTGTAGGTACTCGATCTTAACTATTTTTCATCGAAATTAACAGGATAGAAAAAGATAAAGAGATGTAAAGAGAGAAAGAGAAAGAAATAGAGAGAAAGGGAGATAAAGACAGACAGACAGAGAGAGAGAGAGAGAGAGAGAGAGAGAGAAAGAGGATGATTTATAAGAAATGGTAAGGTGCATTTTACATAGTCTCGAGTAATCGCTCGTTATCGATATCTGAAAGCGAGTGCGAGCGGCGTTACGTCGTTAATCGCGCCCATAAACTCATTCCTTGATTTATTTACCTTAGGTCGTACGTATGTAGGTACATTCGCGAGCTAGCGAAAGCCACGACGAACGAGTTTATAATTACGCATATCCGTTTTAAAATACGAACCGACGAGCTCACGGAAATCGTCCCGTAACTGTGTCCATAGGGCTCGTAAAATATCTCGAGAATCGGAGGACGTTTAAATCATAACCAATAGACTCGAAACGTGTGAGTGAGGGTGAACAAGTGATAGATCAACGAAGACAAAGATATATATATATATATATATATATATATATATATATATATATAGAGAGAGAGAGAGAGAGAGAGAGAGAGAGAGAGATATGAAGAGTCCACCGCAAATACGATTCAATGATTGACTTAACCGTATAACATGGCTTATCTATACCCTATCAATGATTAACGTCGTTTCTACAGAGTAGTTCGTCAACGTGCTAGTCCTCGCTGTAATTTCTCAATGATTTACAACTGTACTAACGATAGAGGAAGACTAGAGATAGATTTTATAGACATTTAGAGCAGGTTTCCTCTTCGAACTAAACTTTACAACGGTAAATAGTCGGGGCATCAGGGATAAGGACGGAAGCGGACTGAACACACGGGTGGGAATGGGCCTAACAAACCAACGAGCTATATAATTATCATATTACGATTAAGTTTACGAGTTCTATGTGCTCCTAATTAAATGTATGCATACCTGTACGTATATTCAACTCGAAACGCTTCTGCTAACCCGGCAGCCATTTCGTGTTTACAACGACATTAAGAACGTCGTCGTGCTTTCGAACGTGAATACTCTCTTTACACCATCGGACGCTTCCTTATGCGGTGAACGTTCATCGAAATAAATCTTTTTTTTTCCCAATATTTCATTTCAATTGATTTTGCGTTACTTGATAATTTAAAATAAATATATAAAGAAAGAAAGAGTGGAAAAGAAAACATTTTCTATGGCTTTTTCTATATCCATACGCACATACACACCCATATATATATATTTAACATATTATATATATTAATTTATATATATTACAATCATACATATATGTATATATATATATAAATATGAGGCACATGTGCGTTTTATTAAGAAAAAAAAAAAAAGAAAAAGAAAGGAAAGAAAAATCAGAAAGAGTTCGAAGAAGAAGGAAGAAGAGTAGGAGGAGGACGATGAGAAGAAGGAGAAGAAAATACAAATCGTGCAATAAAAGGTTCCGTTCGAGGATCGTTATCGTTTTCGAAGATCTTTACCGAGTCAGAAACGTCCCAGAACTGAGAGACGCGAAGGTTCGTGTATCGAAGGTTATAGCCTCGTACGCAGAACATAACAATATCGAGACGAATGAGAGTGGCATTGCCTTCTAGGCGAATTCCGGACGTTTACGAGCTAAAGGAGGAAAAGGGAGGGCCATCGTGATCGGCCATCGAGATTTCGTTTCGAGAGTATGGGGAACTTCAGAACGTGGCATTTGCCATTACGCCGAGATGAAATTCCTTTGCGAACGCCAATAGGAATACTTTTCGATAAGCTCGCCAAAAATTATCCTACGTTGATAGAGATCTGGAAAATTTTTCTTTCTTTCATTTTTTTTTTTATTTTTCTCTCATATATACTGGATATACATACGTTGATACTGTTGTATATATATATATATATATATATGTTTTGTATAAAAATAAAAAAAATGGATGCTACAGAAATATTAAAAATCTCTTTTTAAATCTGTTTTCCCATCGTATTGAATTTCAATCCCGTACGATGTATCTGAACGATTTATCTGATCGTGATCTGCAACGATCACCAAATGATTTCGTTTGGCTCTCGAAATAGAATTTTAATTGACATTAGCATGATTGCTTCTCACGAAGAAAGAAAAAGAAAGAGAGAGAGAGAGAGAGAGAGAGAGAGAGAGAGAGAGAGAGAGAGAGAGAGAGAGAGAGAGAGAGAGAGAGGGAGAGATTAAAAAGGCAAAGTATTCTCAATAAAATATCGCAACGAGTTGCTACGATTATCGCGACACGCCAGTAATTGCGTCGAACGTGCTCATGCTCGTTGCAACATCAACGGCCGTTGTTCTTTATTATTAAGCAAACGCTTGGCCGATAACACTTGGTCGATGCGGTATTATCGTCGAACTCGTGCGGTACACGATCGCGCTATTTTATAACGATAATGCGTTTCTAGACGCGTGTAAGTATTTAATTTGGATATATGAATATACATATATATATATATATATATATATATATATATATACATGTAGCAACCTACATTATTACATGAACGAGAGAAGAGAAATCGATGTACGACCGAGATGAAATAAAAAAATTTGTCGGTAGCTAAGTAAGAAGATACTACGTTGCAGCAGTATAGTAGAAGAAGAAAAGAGAGATAAATGAAATAAGAAGGAAACGTTGAAGGATTCACGCGATGGGGTGGAATGCTTCACTTTCGAAGAACATATTCCGGAATTCCTGACCACTAAGTGGTCCAAGACTTGAGGCATCTTAACATTCCCTCTTATTACAGACTTTCCGAAAATATTTTTTTAGCACTCGTCAAGACTCCCCAAATCGCGTGCAATTAAAAAGATTTAAATAACGATATACCTATATATATATATATATATATATATATATATATATATATATATATATATATATATATACTCACTCTCTCTCTCTCTCTCTCTCTATATATATATATATATATATACCTATATCCATCCGTATGCAATGTACACGTACATGTAGATTTTTATCATATACTCTGAATACAAAGGTCACGACTTAAATATTAATAATTAAAGATCGTCGAAATGAAAAGAATGATATGTAAAATAATGACATGTAGATCGAACTCCTCTCTTTCTCTCTCGAATGTTTCTATCTCGATTACATCTCGTTCTCTTTGCATTCTCGATACTTTCAGCAACTTTCCATCGCTCGCTCCTCTTCGCAAGTAACGAAGCTTAACTGTTCACCGGCACGCACGCACGCTGACCGTACGCTGAATGGTTTATAATTGCGGTAACGTAGATATAGTACGCGATACGTGCTCGCGTTTATTTCCGCGCTCGATGCACCCTCCTCCTCCTTCTCCTCATCCTCATTCTCATCCTTCTCCTTTGCCTTCTACTCTCTCTTCTCTTCTCTTCTCTTCTCTTCTCTTCTCTTCTCTTCTCTTCTCTTCTCTTCTCTTCTCTTCTCTTCTCTTCTCTTTTCTTCTCTTTTTGAGCTTTACACGACCGACGGCATTTTCGTTTATGTCGGGGCTACCGCACAAAATTATATACCACTCTCTCTCTCTCTTTCTCTCTCTCGTTCTGTCTTTCTCTTTCTTTCATATTTTTCGTACACACGCACGCTTCACGATTCTGAAAAACGTAGCCATATTATGGCCGGTACCGACATAATATGGTCTAACTTAAACGTCTTCTTCCTTCATAAACAACAAAAACAATCTCCATACTTTTTGTTTCTGATCTTCCTTCAAAATGAATTGGTAGTATAATTTTCGACGGAGCATGTTATATCCAAGTCGATATAATTACATCGAATGTATTGAATTTAATTAGAAAATATTACGACGGAAGTATAAAAGATAAGTTAACAACGATCGAGTTCAATGAAACAACGTATATTATTTTCTTTAAGGTCGTTTCAAAGAGAAAGAGAGAGAGAGAGAGAGAGAGAGAGAGAGAGAGAGAGAGAGAAGCGGTAAATACTATCGAAATGGTTACACGTTTGCTCAATTTAAAATAGTGTCGAAGCGTGACGGTCAACGCGGCTCGTGTTACGTAATAATCTTACGGTGCGTGTACAAGCACGTGGTCGAAATAGAGTTTCGCGTGTGATACATATGTACGTACGTATGTTGTATGCATCACGTATATATATATTACGATTGAAAGACTCTTTAAAAATTCTTTTCCACTTGTACGTCGATCGATTTACATATAAGAGTGAATTAATAAATATCAAATGATGCAAAAGACTCTAACGTAAATTTAACGTTTAAAAAAATCATTCTTTTTTTTTTTTTTTAAATTTTTCCTTTCCTTTTTTTCGTCGTTCTATTTACATTTCTCATCGAATATTAACGTCAACGAATCATATCAATTTTCCCATCGATGATAATATCCTCATACGTTTTCTATTCTTTTTTCTCTGTCCGTCTATCCTTTTCTCTCTTAATCGAACTCGTTATCCGAAAAAAAGATGCACAAGCCAAACGATGATTCGTGCTCGTGTAAACTGAAAGGCAATGCTCGTCCTCGCGAGTATAACGACCTTATAATGACACGGCTGCTACAAGCTAATGTTTTCGACACGTAGCGAACGAGTGTACGAATTCGTGTGTGGCTTCGCGACGACGAGTCACGTTGTTAAGAGACAAGCAGGCGAGCGAGCAAAAAAAAAAGAACAAAAAAAAAGGAGAAAACACAACAACAATAAAAAAAAAGAAATAAAAAAAAAGAACAGAAAATAAAGTAAGAAAAAAAAAAAGAAAAATTATTCCACGAGCCTGATAAATCCGAATTCTCCTTTTTACCATTTTTATACCGTTCGAATTCTAAAGAAATTTATCAACTATTATCTCTAGTTTACTTGTTCTCCCTAAAAGTAGTATACGTTTTATTAAAAAGAAAGATTATTAAAAAAAAAAAAAAAGAGAGAGAAAAGAGAGAAGTTGCAAACTAGATATCAGATAAAACTGAGAGAACATATCGAAACCCTTTGAACAACTATTTCGAAACATTTCTTTTCTGAAATTGGAATATTTCGATCGATCGTTATGGTTAATATCGTAAGCCCTCATACGCATAATATACAAGGTGGTACCTACGATGTTGATCGAAGGGTTAGTTAAATAGAAAGAGAAAAGAGTAGAAAAAAGGAAGAAAGAAAAAATAAAAAGAAATGAAAAGAGAGGAGGAAGAGGAAGAGGAAGAAGAAGAAGAAGGAAAAGAGAAAAAAAGAAAATAGCAAAGAACGAACTAACGTAAGAACAAAGGGAGATTAGATCGACACGATCGTCTTTAATTATTTTATATTTGGATCGCGTGTTAGGGTGGCACGCGAGAGCATGCTGTCGACGTGAAACTGACGTTCACCCGTGTCACGCCTTGCCGAAACTCTCTGTTTCTCGTTTCGTGCGAGACTCGATCGATTTTTCAAACGAGTATTATGTCGATCGAAGTAGATCATTTTTTTTCTAAGATGTATCTACATGTTTATAACAAACTCCGATGTTTAATATATAATCCTTCTCTGTCTGTCTGTCTGTCTGTCTGTCTGTCTGTCTGTTCGTCTGTTCGTCTGCCTGTCTGTCTTACGTCAACGATGTTTTAATAAACATATATTCGCGTAAACAAGATAACTCGTTCGCCGTTCGATTAATCGAACCTTCCTACTCACTGAAATCACCTTTCTAATCCACCATATTACCAACGAAAAGAAAAAAGATATATATATATATATGTATGTATGTATGTTTGTATGTATATAAATATATAAAAAGATGTAATAATTACATCGATAATATTATGTTAATACGACATATGTAAATCATTTTCCCGGCTATTAAGCCACAGTTATTCCAAAGATAAATCCTATTATAAGTTAATAAAGATCAAACGTAAATCCTGATAGTCGTGCTAAATATCGAGACGATTAAATCTAAAAAACATTAGCAGCTACTAGAAAACCTTTAAGCAAGATAAAACCTTTTAAATTCTAAACTATGGTAATAGGTAAATAGGTAAAATGCGCGATTAGAACGTTTATAGACCCGTGAATTATTCAAAAAAAAAAAAAAAATATATATTTACATGGTATAGATGCATACGTTTATATTAAAGACTACACATACGTGGGTGTATGTAGGTCGTAAAAACGTACTTACATATCTATATATATATATATATTAAAAAAATAAAATAAAATAAAATAA
Organism: Vespula vulgaris; assembly: GCF_905475345.1. NCBI lineage: Eukaryota > Metazoa > Arthropoda > Insecta > Hymenoptera > Vespidae > Vespula > Vespula vulgaris. The sequence goes on along the minus strand of NC_066600.1, from coordinate 3,073,156 downwards.
AATGAAATGAAATAAAAAAAGAAGGAAGAAAAGAACAAAATAATTTCATAAGAGACAAACATAGAGGCACGTTCGCTAAAAATATATGTATATTCATGGATTCTGTCTCGTGTGAGGTAAAAGTCGAGTTTTGCGGAAATAAATAGAAAGAGATAGAATGTGTACGTCTGTGTCGGTGTCTATGTATGTATGAGTGTGTGTAATGGTTCGCGTACAGTCGTCGATTTGCATAGGCTAATGAATATGTTAAATCAATTTCAGAAAACGAGCGAAGCGGCCGCCGAGCGTAAGTGGGCAAAACGTCCGTTTGTTCGTTTGTATGTGTTCGCGTTCGCGCGAACGCGAACACTCTCTCTCTCTCTCTCTTTCTCTCTCTTTCTCTCTTTCTCTCGCACTCGGAGAACGAGGCGCGGAGCTCTGTTATTATTGTAATTGCCGCGCGTGTAAAACCGCGTGTGGAAAATGAGCCTAATGTGACGTGTGCGGGCGGTAGGTAGGTACCACCTACTACCACACATATACGATACGCCAACGCTTTCCCGCGTTTTACGTGGACCGACAACGCACCTCGAAGCACCTGGAGATTTGCTCTCTCTGTCTGTCTCTTTCTTTCTCTCCATGTCTCCGTCTACGTCTATCTAATCGTCTATCTCTTTCTCTCTGTTCATCGGGAAGAATAAAAGAGAGAAGACGCTCGTTACGAGTTACACCTAACTAAAGGAAACGAGTTCTCTTATCCTTTTCCTATATACATATATATGTATGTATGTATGTATGTACGTATGTATGTATGTATTTCCTACACCGCCAGCATCCTTCTTCTCTCCCATACTCTAGAGAAAATCATATATTTTATTTAACGAACTTCTTAAACCTTTAATTTATATATTTTGAAATCGAGACAACAGAGGAAGAGGAAAAGAAAGAAAGAGAGAGAGACAGACTTGTTAGAGAAAACTGTCTTTCTTTTACCTTTATTTCCCTTACATTCCAGCCCTTTTCAAGCCTGACGATTAGACGATTATTGAAAATGATGAAACTCGAATTAAAACGAACGTTTAAGGAAAAACTACAGAGAATAGAATGAGAGGACAGAAGAAGAGAAGAAAAGAGAAGAAGAAGAAGAAGAAGAAGAAGAAAGAAAGGAAAAGAAAAAACAAAATAAAGAAAGAAATGAAGGAAGAAATAAAGGGGGAAAAAAAAGGGATAGGAGGAAAAGAGCGAGAGAAGATCTTGCTGTGCGGTATGCAAAGTTCTCTCGTTCGTTTAACGAGGGAAGCGAATCTCGAAGACGATTCTCGAGGCCTTTTTCGCGTGCACCGGAGGAAGAAGGCTTCCTCCTCCGCCTTCTCCTCCTCCTTATCCACCACCACCTCCTCCTTCATCGTCTTCGTCGTCGTCTTCGTCGTCTTCGTCGTCGTCTTCGTTGTCGTCTTGTGCGTTCGTACATTCGAGTGGATAAAGGAAAGACCACGAAACGAAAGAGCAAGAAAGATAGAAAGAGAGTAGAGCCACGCGCAAGAGATGAACCTCCCTCTCCTCCCAACCCCCCTCGTTCACCATCCTGACCCGACCCCTTCTCCTCTCACCCTTCTCGTTCCTTCTACCGATCTCCTTCTTCTCGCCTCGCAACTGCCTCCTCGAAAAACTCCTCCAGGCGAACGCTGAAAAACTGCTCTGCCTAACGAACCATCGCCCATTCCCACTTAACCGAGAATGCCAGTTACGCTTGCGACACGCCATCGACTTCTTTACTCTCTTTCTTTCTTTCTTTCTTTTTTTATTTCTTTTTTTCTCTTTTTTTTTCTTTTTTCTCTGTCTCTCTCTCTCTCTCTCTTTTTCTCTTTCTCTCGCTATCTATCTATCTATCTATCTATCTATCTATGTATCTATGTACGTACGTATGTATGTATGTATGTATGTATGTATGTATGTATGTATGTATGAATCTCTATCTCTCTTTCGTTCTTTCTCGTTCTCTCTCTGTCTCTCGTTCTCTCCCTTATCGTCCTTCCTCTCCGACGTCAATCCTACGTGGGTTCGGTTTATTTGTACGGATTTGCGAACGGTTTGTTTGGAAAATTCGTCGCGTTCGATTATTATTTCACGAGGTACTCTTATTTCCTTTAGATAAGACGCCCGAATGAAATGTAAAGCAGATGCGTTTTAGTGATAAATATCAATACGGTAGTTTCACTCAATCAGAAAATCGAGAGAGAACAACAAAAAAAGAAAAGAAAGAAAAAGAAGAAGAAGAAGAAGATTAAAAGATTGAAAGGATCGAACAAAAAAAAAAAAGAAAGAAAAAGTGAGGAGATACGCGTATTAAAAATATATATGTAATCGATCATCAACGACGTATGCTCCCTAATAATTCAAAGCACGAACTTCGTTCACTTATTTATTTATTTATTTATTTATTTATTTTATTGTATTTTATTTGTTCGCTCTTTAACGTTATCCACTCGACGAGACGGAAAAGAAAAATTCTGGAAGATTGTGACCATGATTGTGGCTCGTAACGAGCTAGACGCGCCACGTGGATCGTTTGCAGCACAGCAACGGATTAATGGAGCGTCGCTACCACGCTAAACTTGCGCAATCCCTTATCACGGGAGGCTCGTATCCTCGTTGTAAATACGGTTGCAACAGCTTATAATCCAAAGACATATACTCGTGAGCGTACAGTATCGCACCTATCCTCTTCTCGACACTCCTCTACGCTATGCAAATACGTCGACATAATAGGAACCTCCGAAGAACCTCCAATAAACGCGGCCAAACCGCGAATTATAGGAGAGAGAGAGAGAGAGAGAGAGAGAGAGAGAGAGAGAGAGAGAGAGAGAGACACTGATATAAACCTAAATTTATCTCGAGCATGATATTTATATTTTTTAGATATAAAAATATCTATATATAATAGACATGTTTTATTCATTTAAAAAGAATCTCAAGTCTAAGCTATATTCGACATTATTTATTATTAAATAAACGACGAAAATAAAGTATATATCTGTCTACGTATTATTATCGTTACGAACAAGAGAACGATTTAACAAAGCCATTCGAGCCGTCTTCGAATGACACTGTAACTGGCACGTGCAGGAACACCAAAGAATAAAACACCTGCTCCTAAAGGTAAAGTTATAAACGTTTACAGCGCGACATAAAATTTAATTAATTCCCGATTAGCACCATAACAACGAGGATCGTCCGAGTTCGAACCCTAGTCTTTTTTTCTCTCTTTTTACCATTTCCATTTCTTCTTCTTTTCATTCTTCCTTATCCCTCTTATCGTTCGTCCGTCTATTATTTATCTTTCCTTTCCCTTTTCTTTCACTTGTCAAGAATAGAAGAAATACGAGCTCTCGCGCTATGCTTTTTTATTCCTTTTTTTTTTCTTCTATTTTTTCTTTTTTCGTTTCTTTTTTCTGTTTTCGTTGCCCTCTTTATAAATTAGAATAGGAGTTAGATTCGATTAGATCGTAGGAAAGGAGAAAGAAAAAGGTGTGCTCTCTTAAAAAGGAAGAGAAAAAGAAAGGAAAAAGAAACAGAAAAGAAAAATGTCCGAGAAAAATTCACTCCAAGAAGAAAAGAATAACGATCGTCGCAAAACGGTCCTTCCGTTTCCGTGCGTTGCCCGTATCATTAAATTCCTTAGCACATGATATCTTTATTATCGAGCATTTATCATAGCCCCGCTCCTTTTACGAGCACGTAACGTCGTCCTTCCAATTAAGAATTCATCGAGCTGATCGAGTCCGATCTTTATTATGGCCACCGAACACGTTCAAGGGATATCTCGCTTCGTTTCTTTTCGCTCTCTCTCTCTCTCTCTCTCTCTCTCTCTCTCTCTCTCTCTTTCTCTTTTTATCTATCTCTCTTTTGAGATGTATGTTTTATCTGAAGAATTGCAAAAAGGTTATAAAGATCGAAAAATCCAATTGAAAATTCAAGATAACAGAGTCGAATTTAAAAATACGTTAATGAAACTCAGATAAAACACCTGCTTTCCTATTCACGTGGTTATCTATCTCATAAATAGAATAAATATTCATTTACGTTGTCTAAGAACGAAAGCATTAACTTCATAATAATAATAATAATTATTATTATTATTATTACTATTATTATTTCTACGTAACTCCGTTATTATTTTTCTGACATAAGTTTCTGCTAACGTATATAAATAATAAAAATACTTTGATTATCGTTATCAAAAAATAAGAAATAGATCGTATAATAATAGACGATCTAACGATCGTCATCTCTCTCTCTCTCTCTCTCTCTCTCTTCTTCATTTTTAATTTCTAATTATCTTCCATAAATTATCACGAAAATTTTTCTATCGCGATACTAGTAATTCGATTCCATAAAAATTGAAAAATTGTTTCAGGTTGAAACCAACGATGATTTTTCCTAGAAACGTTTTCCCTCGTCTCCTCCTTCTCCTTCTCGAGGAAACGTAACTCGAAACCCGTACTCGTCAGAATCCCTGGGACGGCTTACACACGTCGTTGAAAAGCCACGTGGGCCCCCCGTGGGGTAAAAGTCTTTCTCCGGAGGACCGTTTGCTCGCCATGTGTTTCGGGACCCTTCAGAGCCACAGGCGTGGTTGCGGTCGCGAGAGAGAAAGGGAGAGAAGGAGAAAGAATTTTTTGAAAAATTCTTCGAGAAGAGGATGAGGATGAGGATGAAGAAAAAGAAGCAACAGCGAGTTGCTTGTCCCCCGGAAGAGCTAGGATTTCACGCTCGTAACGAGACCGAATGAGCGACTATAAAAACGACATAAAGATCGGCTATTTTGACAATCCTCTAGATCTCTCTCTTTCTTTCTGTTTCTGTTTCTGTTTCTCTCTTTCTTCTTTCACTCGTTGACAACGATAAACTTTACGACCGCGCGAGATTCCTTCCGCTCTTTACTCATCCTCCCTTTAAAGTGTTCTTTTCCAATTTTGTCATTCCTATACATTGCCAGCGTGATAAAGGCTATAATCTCGTTGTATTTATAAAAATGAAAGAGTAATGAGATGGAACGAAAAAAAAGAAAAGAGAGAGAGAGAGAGAAGAAGAAAGAAATAATAAATAAAGAGAAGAAGAAAAAAAAATAGATAAAAGAAATCAAGAGATATCTATAGATAGACATCACACACGGATAATGCTTTGGCCGGCCGGCTAGCTAAGAAAATTTTCGAGTCACCGTCGACTTTAGCAGCGGCCTTACACGGTCGAACTATAATATCGATCGGCTAGGAGTAAAGAAAAGAAGGGGGAAAAAACAGAAAGAAAGAAAGAGAGAAAGAAAAAAAAAGGAAAAAAATGAAAGAAAAAGGAAAAAAAATAGAAGGAAAGAATAGATCGTCGGACACGGTCGAAGGGTGAATGCGAAAATTCATGCGGTAGGAAGAGTATAGGAGGGGAGGGGAGAGGAGAGGAACGCAAAGAGGAGGACTAGAAGAGCGGGTCACCTCCGACGTTAGGGTGCAGAATGCAAGTCACGCTGGGTAATTGCACCACGCGACCATTAGCTCGCGTGCGAGTTCGCGACTTGAACGTAGGCCTCGTCGTAGGTGGCTCGGAGTAGAGTGTGTCGCTCCCTGTGTTCCGAGCTATTCTGTTTACACGAAGCAGCGATAAACTCCATCTTATCGTTCGAGGTGACGATCCCCGACCGTTCGAACTTAATATTTTTGCGATAATAAAATTTATTCATCGGGCAAATCGTTCGATTATTATAATTATTATTTATTCGTGGCTCATGGATAATTGAAATCTTGTCTTGAGAGTAAGTGATTTTATTATTATTATTATTATTATTATTATTATTATTATTATTATTATTATTTTGTTTTTTCTTTTTCTTCTTCTTCTTCTTCTTCTTCTTCTTCTTCTTTATTCTCTTTTTTTTCTTTCTTTCTTTTTTTTAATTTGATACTTGTCAAACTTAGCGTTAAGCTAGTTCGAAAAAATCACGGAGATCGTGGACGAGCTTTGCTTTCTCCATACCCCTTCAAAGTTATGCATTCTCTCAGGAATTTTCTCATGATCGAAAACGTATCAAGCATTATTCAGTTTTGTAGTCGTATGAATATGTGCCTGGACAGATCTATCGACGATATGTTGTGTGATTGGTAATATGATCGGAATTATCTCAACTTTGTCCTGGTGTAATCATTCTTTGATTTTATTATCAACATCATTATCATTATCGTCATCGTCATCATCGTCATCATCGTCGTCGTCGTCATCGTCATTACTATTATTATTATTATTATTATTATTATTATTATTATTATTATTATTATTATTATTATTATTATTATTATTACTATTATTATTATTATAACGTGTCAATGTTTCTTCAAGAATAATATTTTTTTTTTCTTATTTTCTTTTTCCATTCAGAGTACAGACGGTTCTCACTGGTAACAGGTCGCGTGACTCACCATCTAGCTCTACGCGTCGAATCAATCCGTTCGACCGATTCCTCGGTTATTTTCCAGAGAATTTTTCCAGACGAACGCACGCGGAGAATTTAACTTCGCGTTCGATTTCAAGTTCAAAGCGAGCGCGTCACGAAAAAGATATAGATAGATAGATAGATAGAAGAAGAGAGAGAGAGAGAGAGAGAGAAAGAGAAAGAAAAAAAGAAAGAAAGAAAGAAAGAAAGAAAGAGAGAAAAGACGAGACGCATCGGTGGATGTTTAGACTGCTTAACAGATGCTGCTTGCTACACTGGCCCTCCTCCTATCTCCCCCGATGCTTCTCTTGCACGTCCGAACGAGCTTGAATCGCGAGACCGACAAACAAATCGTCGAAATTCAACGGTCGTCAGCGTGGATCGTTCGAAGACGACGACTACGACGACTACGACGACTACGACGACGATTTTCGTGGTTACGATCGAGTGTCTCCGTCGAGCTGGAAGGGAATCACGATTCAAGTCGATCTCGAACTAACGAAATCTTTCCTACCCTTCTTCTCTCTAAAGGATCCTTGAAAAAAAAAAAAAGAAGAGGAGAAAAAAAAGGAAAGAAAAAAACGATCGGATTCTTATGGAACCCTCTTACTCGTTTTTCTTCCCGTAAAAAAGGGAGAGAAGAGAAGAGAAGAGAGAGAGAGAGAGAGAGAGAAATCGCTAGTCAGCTGCTTTCCTTGCAAATTCTCCTTCTCTCTAAATCGATTCAACTCAGTTTTTCCCGTCTAGTTTCAGGTAAGCCACCATAGAGAACCCAGGCATCGTTCGAAAGCGTTCACGCAAAGCGCCCTTCTTTCAACATTTTTCCCAAACACGAGCAAGCGACGATAGGTCGGAGTTGAACGAGCGCTTCTGTACACAAACTTCGTGTCCTGGCCCTATCGACCGAGAATGTTTAACGTTTCGGACTGTTTGAGGATAATATTTATGCGAGACAAGACGGGTCCCCCTTCCGGTATAGCAGAGATCTTATCGCTTAGGATAACTCGAATATCTCGCGTCTTTTCTGCATCGTATGTATATATATATATATATATATATTTATAAAAAAGAAATATATATATATACATACTTCTGTCTTTTAATTTATTTTTATTTTTTTCTTTCATTAAAATTAGTAACGGAATTGCGAAATAATATCTTCATGAATTTTCATTAAAGATCATTCAACCTGTACAATATTAGAACCGAATGGAAGTCGATTTAATTCGGTTGAAATGAATATCAGAGAGAAACGATACGGCCGGCCCGAAGGAACCGGAGAGAAGCAACGACCGGTTGACAGGCGGAACGAAGTTTTGACACGACACGATCGCCGTTTGCAGCCGACGCCATGGGGTGGATTTCCCGTCCCTCTCCCTTTCTCTCTTTCTCAACGTGTTCAGTTCGCCGACTTTGTCCAGAGTTGCCCGAGCTTTCCTACCCCTCTCTCTCTCTCTCTCTCTCTCTCTCTCTCTCTCTCTCTCTCTCTCTCTCTCTCTCTCTCTGTTCCTCTTTACACATTGATTCGGAGAAATCAAGCCGCGAAATTAGCTACTCCGATAGCGTTTCCTCTAATGTTACTCTAGGAACATCAAACCGGAAATAAATTCACAGACGGTACTTAATCTTGCCACTTTTGAGATTTCCCAACACATTTCTATGATCGATAATTAATTATTTGTTATGTTAAAGAAATAAAGAATTACAAGGGTTAGCTCAGCTGGGAACGCGTCTGACCTAACCGGGGAAAAAGAACAATTGCTATTGGCTTGATTAACATAACAGAGAAGATCGGTATCGTGTCTCGAATTTCAGGATTCGTTTTTACAATCCCTAGAGAGCAAGAGAGAGAGAGAGAGAGAGAGAGAGACCTTGCAGGGTGCCACGAAACAGGACAAAGAGCAACGAGCTTTGCTCTCTGCACCGAATCAAGGCTCCATTATTACATCGATAATGAAATTCGACGATATTGTACATTTTACAGGCGAACCTTGAACGATCTACCCCCTGCTAAGTTGCCTCTCTCTCTCTCTCTCTCTCTCTCTCTGTTTCGCTCTCACTCTCTTGCTTTTTGGAGTCTATTGTGAAAGAAGACCAAGACCACCGTGGTGTTGCTGGTTTGTTGGTGAACACCCCCTTACCCCGAATACTTCAGGCACGTTATTATTACGGTTACGTGGCTCATGGGTCAACCCATATCCGGGCGACACGCGGGACGCTTGATTCTTCATTCGGGGGTGCACATGCGTGAAATCTCTCGCTTGTTACCCGTTTTGTTAATCTACGCATCGGTGCTTCGTCAAAGACACGCTCTCGTGTTCCTTTCGCGGTCGATCTGTTAAAGAGAGTGTTAAATCTTTATCCCATTGCTAAAATTTAATAAACGTTCTAAATTTCTACTTAAACGTATCAGCCAATTAATGAAGTTCTGCATCAAGAGGATTCGGTATTATCGTAATAATTAAATACGTTGAAAAATTAATAACTAGAGATCTTCTCTTCCTCCCCTCTTTCCTCCTCATCACCCCCTTTTATCGCTCGAACCTCTCCTCTATCAATTGTAATCTTAAAAAGCAAGATAAATTTGTTGAAAGATTTTCCCAGGGATCGATACCAAAGTTCTTTTTTTTTCTTTTTCTGTTTCTTTTTTTTCTATTTTTTTTTTTTCCTCTAAATCCAGTTTCCATCCGTGTAATCCACGAAATCGTACAAATCGACTTACACAGATATAGTCCCTTACGTTATAAATTCGGCGATAGCAAATCTACGAAGGGAGACCCTTTTGAAATCAGCACGTTTGTTTACCGAACTTTCTTCGTGATAACGGTCGTACTCGAACTCTTAAAACACGAGGAAGGAAGATAGAGGGAAGAGAAAGTCGATGACATCCAGCAGAGTTTGTTGATCCAGTCGAGGAAGAGTAGAAGGCGCCGGTGGTGTAGATAAGCGAGGTCTTCCTCGAACCGAGCCTGTTTCTCTGACGCGGATATATAAAAGTGAAAAATCTGGGATCCCTTCGTTTGTTTTGCGAAGCAGCTCGTGGAAACCGTTCCAAGGTCGACCGTCGGCCTCTTTCTTCTCTTTATTGTCCGTCCTCGAAAGGACCCCAGAAACGATTATCCTGAATATTTCCACGCGTGTGGTCTCCGAACGAAAATTATTTTATTCGTTATTTGTATATGTATATATACATGTACGTGTATACAAATATGTTCGAAAAATGAAAAAGAGAAAAATATATGTACGTAAGTATAAAAGAAATCTAGGTGTAAAAATTAACGCGACGGAGTTTGTCTCGAAATGAGAAAAATTAATAAAAATTAATAATGTTGGTAGATGGAGACCGAAATCCCTATATTTATCAACTTTTACAAAATTATCTACTTTGGTAAGAGCTTCGAAAGAAGATTTGACGAGAATATAACGACGCTTATTGAAATGCCAGTAGTGTACCTTACCCTCGAAGCGTGTTCAGGCGTTGTTCAGCTTACCAAATAACCAACTCAGGAGGAGAGCAACGGATGAGTACGACGTTGTGACCTTACTGGCAAAATTACGGACTCCTATATTACATCGTAGACTGTATAATACTTACAGAGACCCAGAGATATATAAACATATACGTATATATCTGCATATAACTACTAAATGTATTCGCGAAGAACGTTCTGACCCTAATCATATGTAAACACTAGCGCGTAAACTACACGAATTAGGGAGTAAAGGAAGGAGAGAGAAAGAAAGAGAGAGAAAGAGAGAAAACGAGAGAGAGAGAGAGAGAGAGAGAGAGAAGCATGATGCAAAGACAACGACGAGGACGACGACGGAAATGATATAGCACGGTGTAGATCGTGAAATTACGGGAGCAAGAGGGACTCGAGAAAGAGAAGGAGGAGGAGGAGGAGGAAAAAGAGGAAGAGGAGGACGACGAAAGGTGGAACCTTCCGGTAAGAGGAATTCCCTTACACGATATCAACATGGAAGCCGAACACACCAGCCATTTTCCATTTTCAAGCCTATACATACATATATGTACATATGTATATATATATATATACATATATAGAGCTTTGGAGTATACCGGTCGTTAATGCTGATTCACCTTGGCGAGTCCTCATTATCCGTGCGACTGACTGACTATATATATATATATTGTATGTTGAATAAAAAATGCGTAAGATCTTCGCGCAGGTTGACGTATTACCTTCCTTTCCTACTGTTATTTAATTAAAGCGAATTAAGGACGGGCACCGATCTCTTGGCGATAGCCAATCGAAGCAAGACGACGCTCGGTAAAACGTTAATTAAAATAGAAGATGTGTATTAGATTGTGTATGTGTCCGTGAAAGAGAATGAATCGTTCAGGATGTTCAAAACGTCTATTGGGTGAAATTTCTTAAGTCAGTGAGCAACGTATCAAGGTAGGTATCTACCTATACGTGATCGGATTACGTGAAATTATTCGAACGCCGTCACGGCCTACTGAAACACCTGCAAAGGAATTCTCCCACGTAATGAAGACGTAAAGCGTTTCCGATCACTCCCGTTTGGCTAATTAATCCTTAACTCTCCGATTCGGATCGAATTTAAACGATCATTTCGTCGTATCGAGGTAATACAAAAACGATCTAAGGTGAAATATTACTTCTTGTTCGATCGGATTAAAACGAGGAGGAAAAAGACAGAAAGAAAGAAAAAGACAGACAGAGAGAAAGAGAGAGAAGGAATGTGAAGAAACGAAAGGTAAAGAAAAAAGAGAGAAAAAAAAAGAAAACAAAATGAAAATGTTTTCACTTATAAATTCCTTGCCATATCTAAGCCGTTATTCATTGATGCAACCACCCTAAAAATATCATGAAATTCTAATAGATCCTTGGGAAAACACACTCCGAAAGAATTGACTCTTTAATACTACCCACGTGGTGCATATACACCATACAAGAGAAGCAAAATCAGCACGCGGAAGCGATTTCGACGACCCTTGACTACACCGTACCCAAGATATTGTTTTTGAAAACACCATTAGCTTGGATGATGACTGTCGATTGCGTTCTCGCGCGAATACTCTACTATCCGCATACGTACACTCGATACATACATACATACATACACATGCACACGCACACACATACAGATATATATATATACCTATATAGAAGAATGCTCTGGAGGCACAAGCTCACAAGTCCCGTTCACAATGACGAGTATTTTTCTAACGTGCTCACGGCAGCCATTGTTACGTTATTATACGTGTCCTGGCCTGGAGGGTACACCGGGACACGTCGGATCAAACCGAGCGGACCCCCTTAAGAGTCGACCGAAGGGAAACAGAGAGAGAAAAAAGAAAAAGAGAGAGAGAGAGAGATTCCCCTTCTGTATATACGTTCGAGGTGTTACTTCCAGGACTAAGTTTCAGAGGGGAATGCACATTTTTCTCTGTATCTCTATCTCTTTCTCTCTTTCTTTCTCTCTTTCTTTCTCTTCCTCCTTTTCTCTCTTTATCTCCGTCGAGACGAAAGAGACCATTGGTACAATTTTTTTCTTGCACTTTGTATCGTATATATAAAGATCGAGGTGAGGCGACAATGAAGCACTATTTTTTAGGGATAGGTAATACGTGCGACTTTTGACAGAAGGATGACAGCTGTTGATGCTTCCGGAAAAAATCTCCGAAGGATAGATAGATAGAAAAGAAGAGAGAGAGAAAAAAAAAGATAGAAAAGAAAAGAAAAGAAAAGAAATAATATACGGTTAGATTCCAGTTTACAAATATCCTGCTAATCTTCTAAGAATTAAACGACGAAGATAATTACGTATTAAGATTCTTTCTTTTGTGATATGTTAAACTATCATTAGAAATCATTTTATTCGATTCGTAATATAGAAAAAATGGGAAACTATAAAGGATCAAAGTGAAAATATAAAGAGTGATTTTATTTTAGAGCACAGCCGACCCTCTTTCGAACGAAAACTTTCTACCGCGATTCGTCATTTCGTAAGAACGCATCTCCTGTTATGCCGGTTACACATCCGTCACCCATCTGGCTTTCGACGTTTTCGGATCCGTCCAAGCGTGCCAGTTTTACGCGCTGCGCCCCGATACACGTTCGAAACTATCGACAATACGAGCAACATGTCGACTAACTAAAGGAGGGTGCATAACGAAGAGCAGGAGAGAAACCCGTGAAGCTGGAGGGGTAACGAACAGCTACAAAGAGAGAGAGAGAGAGAGAGAGAGAGAGAAATAGGGGGATGGTGGAAACAGACAAGGGCGAAGAGGCTCGTGTATGCTCAATGACTTCGTTTCCGTTTGAAAATTAATGCGTTTGCCAGAGAGACTTTAAGCTTGTCGTCGGTCGATCAAATCGAAACCTTCGAAGATATTACAAAAGTGAATTTAAAACCATGTACGATCTAATCTCGTTAGATAAATTACACTTAAGAGAACCGCTTGAATAATTGAAAAAGAAAGAAAAAAAACAGGAAAGAACAAAAGTTTCCATATGTATCTAATTCATAGGAAGGAGAGAAGAAGGATGAGGGGAAGGAAGATTGGAGAGGAACGTTTTATCGAAGTTATCGTAGTTTCCATTACGTTGCTCGTCTCTGGCCTGAAAATGACGGGGCCGCGGTTCGTAGCCCCGTACGGACTAGGAAAGGGCGGTAATGGGCAAAAGGGTCCCGATGATGGGTGATCGTTCATCGTTCGCCTTGACAGTCACTACAAAAAAGTGTATGCCTTATCATTCCGATGGATTCGAGTAGCAAGTATCATAAAATATGCTGATTAGAATGTATCGGAATAAAAAGGGAAAAAAGAAAATTGTAAATAAATATATACTTATTACGATCGAGGTTGGATACATACGCATATAGATCATTTTCCATTGTTAAATTAATTCCCGTTATAATATCATTTACGTCCCGGTAAATAAAATAAATTGACGTGACGATAATGGAACACGTGGATAAAACGATAAAACGATTTAAACTCATCCTATATCGCGTACGGGCGAATGGAAAAAGGCAGAAAGCAAGGTGTAAGACGAGGGTTACGAGACCGCAAATCGAGCATTCGTCCGGCCACCGAAGTCAATTGGTATTATTAGATTGGCACCCTTGCCGAGCATCCCTCGACGGTATCCAACCGAAAGCACCCTCGAAAGCGCGTCCGAGATACGCTACTGATGTGAGTATGTGCGTGATGGTTGGCGGTAAATTTCATTCGAGGAATTATCATGATCGAATCAGCTGCTCCGCTCCACTCCAACGCCGCCACTTCACTCGAGTTAGATTCCCGTTCGCGTTCTCCGAGGACCCCTCTTCTAACTCTAACCACCACCACCGTCACCACCACCCCCTCACCTCTCACCTCTCACTCCCATCAACCTACCACCCTCTCAATTCCACCGACCGACCGACCGTCCGACCATCTTTAACCGATCGACGAAAATTTTATTCGGAATACAAAGTGCTTGCTAGGGGGATGAATATTACGTCATATTTTATACATACCCATTAGATACTACTTGCTTAGTTATTTATTTTCCTAATACATTTCGATACATCGTTCTCGAATCATCGTTCGAGAGATTGATAATCAATTTATATATACGAAAAAAAAGAAAGAAAGAAAAGAAAGAATAAAAACTCACGATTATTTCGCGCGCGTAGCGATAAACGCTTAACGTTTTTAAAAATAGTTCTATCTATGTACCTATCTAACGTTGAATCGAATACCCGAGAAAAGTTTTGTATAAAAGTTTTGTATAAAACTCGTCTAATCGAGGATTAAAATCTACGACATTCGCTCGTATCGATTATCAACGGGAATTTAATCGTACGCGAGGTTTATCGTGCTCACGCACGAACGTTGTCATCGGCGTCGCGGATCAACCGGCCTTTACATCTATCGTTCTTTATCGCCTTTTCCGAGAAATGCAAATCAATATCGTACCGAACTCGAAGATTAAAACGCTCCGATCTTTTTGAAATAAAAAAGAAAAAAGAATAAATGAAAAAAATTACAAAAATAAAAAAAAAAGAAAGACAAAGGATTATGATATATCAATGTTTCTGTGATGACAGAGTTCACAAACGACTTTGAGAATGATTACTTTGGATTAATGCGCGATTAGATATATTTAATCGATCGAATCTGTACATTGCGGGACTTTTATCAATGACTTTCGTTAGTTATCGGTCACGTAAGGGGTCGCGATGATATTATCCTGCAGATGCCTAGGGTGCTTATCTTTGTGGAAAAAAAAGAAAGAGAGAGAGAGAGAGAAATTAAAAAATCGATAAGAAAAATCGTACCTACGAGATTACGTATAATAATAATTACCAAAAGCTATTAACTAATTCATACTTCAGCTAATGCTTATCAACGATAGACATTACGGTCGACTTCGCAAACAGTAGGGGTGGTTTGTAGGGTGGTGGTAAGAAGGGGATTGCACCGGATCGTAGACGCCTCTTTTCACCCCTCTAAGCATCCCTTTTCTCTTCATTGGAAAAGCGAACAGCCACGTACAGAAAGAGAGAGAGAGAGAGAAAGAAAATGACAATGGAAGGCACCCTGTGTGAGAAACGCTCACGATGTTATTCCACGATTCACCCCTGTCATCTGGTGGTGACTTTTGTAAACACCATTGGTCGTACTTCGACGATGGACATGGGGTATGCTACCGATGGGAACGATCAACCCCCTGATCCGATAGGTCCTTTGTAAAAGAGATGCTGCGATTTTTGGATCTGCTCGCGTTAAAGTCTCTCGTGAATGTATTATATATCTAAGTACATGTACGGGAAATGTGATGAGATTGTACTACGTTACAAAAGCAATGTTTGCGATACGTAAGAAAGAAAAGAAAAAACAGGGACAAAAAATAACAAAATCATTGTCCAAACAACTCATGTACTTGTACGAGTTCTATTACACTACGAAATACGAAACATTAATATATTTCTTTTTGAACTTCTTCGATAAAAATTTAACCCGATTTATCCGGATATCCTTTAAATCCTCGAAAATGTTGTAGGTATTAACGATTATAAAGAACCACAGCTAAACCAGGGTATGCACGTGGCTCGCGTCTGCACCCGTCACAATCACACCGGCCAATTTGCGTTTTCATCGTCTGTTAAGCGCAACAATAATGGACAACCCCATAGAACAGGGGCGTATTCCGTTTGTCGCGTGCACACCATGATAATCCTTACGATCCGCACGAGTCCAAAATTCTAGGGCAGCTCGAATTTTATTTCATCTCAAACGAGATGAAAATAGCGACCGAGAGAGAGACTTCATTTTCGCAGAACCATCGTACGCGTGTCCTCGAGATCAGATTTCCAACGTGATTGAGCGCTTTATTAAAAAAGGGACAAATATTCTTTCTCTCCTTCCGAGAGAATTCTTTTCCAGTGGCGAAAGAAAAAAAAATTATTTGTTTAAGCGGATGACAAAATATATAAAAGAGAAAGAGAAGGAGAAAGAGATAGACCGAGAGACGTCAAATGTTTATGAAAAGAGCAAAAAGGAGATATTGTTAAAGAATACGAAGGATCCTGCCTGATCCTCGTCGACCTTATGGTCGATCGGTTTTAAAGATCGACCTGAGAAAAATCCTGCTGCGAATTTGAATGAGAAAAAGGTAACCGATTTTCTCTACTGTAAAGGCTGCCTTTTCTCAAAATGTCCTTCCAAGAATTTGTCCAAACGACAAAGGATTAAAATCCGTAGCCACGTTTCTCGAAGATGGAAGAATTTCTACGAGGTATCCGGCAAAAAGGGTCCAACCTCCTGCCGATCTTTCGTCTTCGATGCGTAAAAGAAAGAAAAGTAAACTAAAGGGAGAAAGAATAAGGGAATAAAATGGAACGGAACGGAAACACTTTACCGCGTTTAGGACGAGTTGAACGTGTACAATGGTATTAGTGGGACTCGGAAGTCCTCTTTCAAAATCGCTTTTCCTGAGTGACCACCGAATCCTAAAGAAATCTGGAAAACTCAAAGAGAAAGCTTCGTGCGTGGCGAGTATATTGACGAGAGATCAACGTAAGGAAAAACCGAGTCAGTAACCTTTGAGAAAGAGAAAAAGAAAAGGAGAGAGATATATGTATTGCCATTCCATAAAATTCTTCACAAAAGTCGAAATAGCAAACATTCCTAAAAGGATTGATCCTGGTTAAGCAAGACTATTAATAACAGCATTTCTAATGAAAACAATTCTAATGAATAATAATAATAATAATAATAATAATAATAATAATAGATAGATAGATAGATAGAATAATAGGAGCTTGGAAATCAATCGAAGTACTCGCACGTGGGCTTTCGATCTCTCGTACGAGCAAATAAAGAATCAAATAATAAAAAAAATAGAATAGAAAAAAAAAGAAGGAGAAGAAGAAGAAGAATAAAAAAAAGAAAGAAAGAGAAGGAAGGACAGAAAGAAAGAAAGAAGGAAAAAATAAAAGAAAGGAAGAAAAAACTACGACGAAATTCAGTCCCATGCCAGCGGCACCGGTGCACGTCCTCGATATGTGACTCGAATAATGGGGAAAAAGTTGTCGAGTACAATGGACGACTGAGGAGGAAGCTCTCGAGTAAGAGAAAGAGAGAGAGAGAGAGAGAGAGAGAAGAACGACAGAGAGAGAGAGAGAAAGAGAGAGAGAGAGAGACAGCAGTAGTACCACCACCGTCGTTGCTTCCAAAATGAAATCTAGGCAAAAGGGGTTTGCGAGATGTGTGTCTCTCTTTCTTTCTCTCTCTCTCTATCTCTATCTATCTTTCTTTCTCTCTGTCTTTCTCTCTTAACCACACACATACAGAGTACATGGAAAAAGCTCGCCGAGCTTACGCGCAACAGGAGCACGCTCGAGTAGGACTCTTTATTTAACTGGAGTATAGAAGATGTGAATGCCTGGACGGATTAAAAGCACTACGGAAGAGAGAAGAAGGGAAGAGTGAGAGAGAAAGAGAGAGGATCATTTGAATGAGTAATACTACACCTCGCATACCCACCCACACTTCTATGGAAGTCCCGTGCGCAGCAGCTTTGTTTGATATGGCGCATTGTGTTGCCTGCCACCGGTTCACTTCATACCCGTACACGCGTACCTTCCTTCCTACCTACCTACCTACCTACCTACCTAGCTACCTAGCTACCTACCTACCTACCCCCAATGCACTCTCTTTCTCTCTTTCTCTTTCTTTATTTCTTTTTCTCTTTCTCTCTTTCGATCTCGTTCCCTCGAGTACTACTCGGCTAGAACTACTGAAAATTGTATTATAATGCGAGCGGCCCAGCGGCACGACAATGAGGGAGCGGTTTGCTCGAGTTGCCTTATGCCAATCTCCAGCGGGGGCGGTTATGATTTCAATGAAGAGAAAAAAGGGAGCGGGAAGAATTCGAGATAATGAGATAGAAAGGAAAGAACGTACGTATGTACGTACCTCTAAATACGCACGTACGTATATATCTACGTATTTGCTTATCTCGTGATATTTAGATAATTTCTTGTAGATTTGAAAAAATATTCTTGTCGTCCGTTTCAGTAAAACTAGGCAAAGGAAGAATCTACAAAAAAAAAAGAGAGAGAGAGAGAAAGAGAGAAAAGAAAGAAAAGAAAGAATAGAAAGGAAAGAAAATATCGATCGTCCTTAGATCGAAAGATCGAGCAAACTCCTTAGAACGCAAACTCCTACTAAATTGTACATTCTAATCGCGAAAGGAACGTTCACTTCGAGAGAAGAAGGTAAGCTATCGGACTCTCGACACGTCTCTCTGCACTCTAAGCGATAACGGAATGCACTATTCGCGTGAACCTAATCCGTGAACGGTAATCGATAGATTCTCGCCAGTGCATGCTGCTGGTGCTGGCGCTGACGCTGACACTGGTGCTGGCGTTGGTACTGGTACTGGTATTGGTACTGGTACTGGTACTGGTACTGGTGCTATTGGTCGTGCTGGTAGTACTGTTAGTGCTACTGCTACTGCTACTGTGGTTCTCTCCGTTCAGAGATTTATCTCATAGGGAGGACAGAGATAAGAACCGTCGGACAGTCGTGCTTTATCCCGAACGGTTAATAGCGATCGAGCTTTAAGCTCTCCAACGAAAGGTGAGTTAGCCAGCTTCCAGCAGCTTTCGAAGGGAATTCAACTTGAATTTCGAACTTGGCTTGGAACGAAGTCCAAGTATTCATTGGGTCTCTTTAAATACGATCACTTTTGTATAATATAAAAGAAAGTTCGCTCCTTTCCATATTACGAACGTAGAATTAATATATTAAATCTTTAGCGAGAAAAATATAATAAAATATAGAGATCGAATAAAGAATCAATTCAATATTCATGAAGTTCTTCCAACATTTGCCTAGATCTTCTATCTGAGCTATTTAATATTAACCAAACTATCGTCGTCATTAACACTAATCTCGGTAAAGCTATCGAAGAGGAGGTAACTGCACGGTTCCCTCTGGATAAACCTCAATTTCGACTAATTGTGGGAACACAACGTATCGTTAAATCCTTTCTAATCGAAGGATCAACAAATCCTTTGCAAGATCCTATTCGAAACAAAGATAAAGAGAACGATAAAGCCCTAACGTAAGGGAAATCTCTCTTCCCTCGGTAAAAATATGCGTTGAAATGATGTTAACTTAGTAAACTACTACGGAAACTGAAAGAAAAAAAAAAAAAAAAAAAAAGAAATTAATTAGTAAAATTGCTTTGGTTGTAACGACGTAACGCGAGCAGACAAGAACATTAATCGTCCGGAATAATTAAGTTACGCAATCCGTAGATATGTAAGTAACGATCCGTTACATCCTTCATGGATTTTCCATAAGAACAGGGTAGAACCTGGCCGAAGGAAGAAGCGGAAGGCTTAAGGGCTTGCTAGATAGGTGAAGTTAGACAACAAGGAGGATGTGCGCCGAGCTTTATCGCAGACAGCAGGATAATTAAATTTGTCGAGGTGATTTATGGTGTTGCACGGTGGTAAGATGGTAGAATGAAACAGAGGGGATGATATGCCTTCGTTCCTTCCACTTACACGATATCCCCTCTCTGTCTCTGTCTCTCTCTCTCTCTCTCTCTCTCTCTCTCTCTTTCTCTTTTATTTTTCTTTACGTAAGGTTCATGAGAAAAGACAAAAATTACTTACGACGTTTGTTTACTCTACGACTACTGTGTAAAATTACTTCCAAGTAAAAAAGAATATATATATATATACTACTCGTGGAATATTAGCAAAAACCATACCTTACATAACGTTAAAAGAAATGAAAAACGACAGATGCAACTAGTACCTATTTACGAGAGACCAGAGTTTGTCATTCTCACGGCCTAAGGGATGTTACCCAGAAGCAGGTAAGAGAGTTGCATTCTTCACCCCTAGATTCTTCTCGTACAATGAAAACAAACGACTTTTGCGCGCGTACGATCGAACCTGAATTTTTACGGTCAACATCCGTGCCGAGATCTATGTAACTTTGTCGGAGAAAGAGGGAATAACTACTGAGGCAGGAAAAAAAACAGGAGAGAAAGAGAAAAAAAAAGAGAGAGAAAGAGAGAGAAAGAGAAAGAAAGAGAGATAGGAAGAAGATCGTTCACGTATCGCGGTATATTCTCGTAAAAAAATTCGTCCCCGAGTCCCTCTATCGCCAAGATCGAGGAGAAAAGAATTAGGGGCTCGGTGGTTATACCTCGTGGGAGTGGCGAACTTTCTACCCTCGTGCCAAGTGTCGCGGCTCTCGTTAAATATTCAACCCTGTAATACAATATCCAGCGTGTAGAAGGCACTCTACAAGCGGGATAAACGATTTGCGAGGGGACCAACGGTATATCCGAAAAGAGAGAGAGAGAAAGAGAGAGAGAGAGAGAAAAAAGGCATTTGGGAAACGGTGCTTTTATCTCGATACAAGATTCTTTTTAAATTTTTCCTAAGAAAAGTGCGAGGAACGAGCCTCCTTTAACGTTTCTACACGGCGATGAATGAATACTCGATGACGTTACGATTTAATACTGATCTGATTATGATTATGTCGATCCTCTCTAAAGATACTTTATTGAATACTTCGATGATAAACGCGAAGGTCCAAATTAATTATCCATACTTTTTAACGATCGTAGATATCCGTATTCTTTGGAACAAAACAGAAAAGAAAAGAAAAAAGAGAAAGAAATAGAAAAAAGATCATGAGAAAAAAGACAAGAAAAAGAAAGAAAGAAAGAAAGAAAGAAAGAAAGGAAACGAAAGATTTTTTATATCCGACAGTAGAAAGTAGTGAAAGGAGAAAATATGAAAGGAGAAAAGAAATTATCGTTTCGCGATCGATAGCTCGACATTTTTCTCTGGGGTCGCTCACGTGGTGGGAGGCAAGGAGAAGAAGAGAGAGAGAGAGAGAGAGAGAGAAGGAGAGAGAGAAGGAAAGAAAAAGAGGTTGCCAGGAAATTTGCAATATTTTTCAATGAAAAAAGCCTGCGGCATCGAGGGCGCGCGCGAGATATGAAAAGGAGAGATTTCGAGAGGGCGTAAAAAAAGAGACGAACTATAGACGAAGAGGATGGAGTGAGATGAGGTGGGATGGGATAGGTAGGTGGTAGGTGTTTGCCTTCACCTTCGAAGCCCATTTACTCTTCATAATGTCCCGTTTCCGTCGATCCTTCGATCTCGCTGCTACAAAGCTCTTAATATCGCGGCATATCGATCACTCCCACAAACTATCTAGCACTCGAACGTGAATGCACAAGAGAGATATAACACATATGCTAGATACATACAGATCGAGGAACGCATTTATTCAAAGAAGATTCTATCGAAAAAGAGAAAAAAGAAAAAGTATTGATCCTCGAGAAAGATCTAGAAAAAAAGAGAGAGAGAGAGAGATCGATTACTAGAAAAGAAATATCTCTTAGAAACATATACGATACGTGACAATATCTATCTCTCTAAGTCGATTTAAGAAGGAACTGTTCATTTCGACTGAATTCGTGTCGAAATGAAAATTTAATACTGCGCAATAAGGTGAAATACCACGGATTTTGGAATGGGTACTCGTCGGGTAACTGTAAGAGAGAAATATAGAAGCGAAGAGACACTTTGAGAACTTCAACTGGCATATAAAAGCGAAAAGAGGGAAGAGGAAGGGAGAGAGAAAGAAAAAGAGAGACAGAGAGAGAGTGTGAGGGAGAAGGAGAGGGAAGATATGGCGCCACTGAAAAGAAAACGTAACGTTACGTTTTCGGATCTGTTCAGGGAGTACGACGTTACTCGCTGTGACGGTCGAAGGAACGAACGGCCAGAAGCCAAAGAGAAAGAGACGAAACGAAAAGAGAGGAAGAGGAGAAGAAGAAGAAGAAGGAAGAGGAGGAGAAGGAGGAGGAGGATGGCAAACGTGCTAACTTGGCGAGGGCCGGTTATTTTAATAACGTTATAATAAGACGTCGGGATTGATGCTAAACTATTTGTTGGCAACGAGCACCAAAGTGCCGCACGGTAGAAGAAGAAGAAGCTACGCGAGCTAGCTTAGCTTAGCTAGCTAGCTAGCTAGCTAGGTAGGTAGCTAGCTAGCTTTTCTAGTAGAAGAGACGTCTCGATTCGTACCTACCCTGTCGCCTTCAAGTCATTAACATACTTACCGCTGAACCGCGCGATAAAGCTTCCCGCGATCTTTTCCTCCGAACTTTTTTGAGAATATATATATATATATATATATATACGTATTTATTTTTGTTTAAGTTTCCACAATTTCGCTCAAATAATTTCGTTGATAATTTATTCATTTAGAACGACTCATCGCAAATGCGACTAATCATTTTCCGATAAATTAACAGCATACCGGTTTTATTTCGTATATTTTTATACGAATATCGTATTTTTACGATGCCGAAGAAAATCTATATTATCGAAAATGTTCAGCGTTATTAATATAATTTAATATAATTGGATTACTTATTTGCCTTTATAAATAATTGCTCTTATTTAACGAAATCGATTAGAAGAAATTTTCCAAGTGTTTCCGAGTAACAACAGCATTCGAAACCTAATCGTTTCTCCTATACATTCTCGATCGGCTTGATCATGCTCGATGACTTTACGAACGTCGATGCTCGTTTTCTTGATTTACGACGTACCTTACCTTCGACGAGTTAACTACATTGTTTCTCTCCCTTTCTCTAACTTCCTCGCTTTATCTCTGTCAATCTTTATAGATCTCGTTTGGATTGGATCCATTCACAACAGGGAAACATTGTAATAAATTAAGAAAAATCATTTCTATTTCGAATATATATCGATACCGAGCTTTTCGAACGATACGTTTATTCTATTTTATCTTTCATCAAAGATCACTTTAAAGATAGTTCTCGATCAAAATTTTGATACAAAAATTTCTAAAACTGATTAACGACTTAAACGATTTTGCTGTCACTGTCTGTCGAACAGTTAGACATAACTTGATCGAGGAATAGAATATAGAATATATATATATATATACGTCTACAGACGGAAGCACGTAAGATTGACTTTAACGGGAAACACCCGGTATATGTGAAGGAAGAGAAAGGAAAAAGAAGAAAAAGAAAAAAGAAGATGAAGAAGAAAAAGAAGAAGGAGAACGACGACACGCACACTAAGATATTTTTATATCAGAAGAAAACATAGTATTCATCCTAATTCAGTGTGAACGAAGTAAAATTCAAATCTGCGAGAAAAGAACGAGAACAGGGTACACTTTCGATCCCTTTTACTAACAGCCTTGGTTTCTTCTCGGTTACCACAAACAGCTGCACCCGCATACAAAGAAGAAAAGGTGCATCGTCGCTGAGAGTTATCCACCTTTTGGTTTCTCCTTCTTTCTTATTACAATACTACCGACGACACGAACCAACGACGACGACTAGGACGACGACGACGACGACGACGACGACGACGACGACGACGACGACGACGACGACGACGACGACGACGACGACAACGAGAACAACGACGACGAGGATAATAACAACGACAAGGACGAGGACGACGATACCAGGTGTTTTCTCGACGTTAAAACTCTCGATACATTCTCAATGTCCCTTCTCTATACCTATAAACCCGTATATATACTCATATATACTATATTAAAAGCTTGCAATTCATAAAACCAAATTGGATTAAACAATAAGTTTGATTATAACGATTTAACCAATAAAAATCATCCGACTGTAATAGGTACACTATCTTTTCTCTCTCTCTCTCTCTCTCTCTCTTTTTATTTTTTTATTTTTTATCGATCGATCCCATCGAAAGATAATCCCCCGTTTAAATGTCATTTTTCATTCACTCGATCCACGATGATTATTAATCCCACTTAACGTACCTGTACCATTTTATACGAGATTGGCTGATATATTCTAAACCGTAATATATGATCACTTATGTATATATATATATATTCAGAAATTTAGATATTAATCTATAAGCGTGATACCAAAACAAAGATTCTCTTTGATTATATGACTACGATAAGAAAATTGTATTTAGGAGATTGTCGACGTTGAAAGACTGTACCAGAGAGTGGATACACACCACCGGTGAGACGTTGCTAGATGTTGTTTTGCAGCGCCGGAATAGATATCGGTGGTGGCTGGCGCGGAGACAGGGAAGTGCCACTATTTCTGACGAGCGAAGAACCGTCCTCTCGACCCTCTTCTCCTCTCTCTATCTCTCTTTCTCTCTCTCTCTCTATCTCCGTTACTCCTACTTCTCTTCATACTCGTCGTAGTCGTCGTAGTCGTCGTAGTCGTCGTCGTTGTCGTCGTCGTCCTCTCCAAGTCGCCGGGCTTTCGAGGCTGGTTGGTATACCCATCGAAGGAGGGCTCGTGAGGAGGGACGAGAAAAGGAGACGAAGTAAAAGAGAGAGAGAGAGAGAGAGAGAGCACGCGCATGTTAATAGAGGGCAGACGCCGAAGCAGCCAGGAATAACCGTCAAGATGTCACACTTCCATATAGACGTCGCGAGCTCGCCCGGCTCGATCATCCGCACACGTCCATCCACGAGAAACTTTGTCTCTTATCTTACGTGACGTGTCTTTTTCGTGTCGAGAGAGAAAGAGGGAGAAAGAGAAAGAAAGAGAATGGAAGAGAGAGCGAGAGAGAGAGAGAGAGAGAAAGATAAAAGTCGATACACGTGAATCTCGTAACAATTTCGAGTCATTTCCAAAAATAATCTCGATGAATAAGGAGCTTCTTTGCTACCTTAACATTAAAATGTAGAAGAAAAGTGGATAGAGAAAAATGTGGAGAAAAAAATGAATTAAAAAAAAAGAAAAGAAAAAGAAGAAGTAAAACACGTACGATTGCTCAAGGATGATCAGCTAATTAAGAAGTGCATTTTCCAAATTCGGCAATATCTATCTAACCAACTAACGAGAGAGAAACAACTTCAAAGGAAATAGAGTTATAACGAGGCTAAGATTGAAGACGGACCTGTTGACTCTCTCTTTCTGTTATCCTCTCTCGTAATAGTAGTAGTAGTGGTAGTAGTAGCAGTAGTAGTAGTAGTAGTAGTAGTAGTAATAGTAGTAGTAGTAGTAGTCCCACTACCTTTAATCAAAATCATAGATAATAAGAGACCTCGCAGATCTACGAGCGTCATTAGTCACGGCACGCGTACGAGCCAAACGATATAACAACAAACTTAACTGCCAAAATGACACGTCGTTGCATCTGTCGCGGCCTACGATTCTATTCTCGAACGAAGGAGAAAGAGAGAGAGAGAGAGAGAATGAAAAAAAAGAAAAAAAAGAAGAAAAAAAAAGAAATAAAAAAGAAGAGATCTACCATCAGGGTCACTCTCCCTCTCTCTCTGCTTTGCCGTGGGAATATATGTACGTCTTGAAAAATTTCGATCGCAATCAAAAACACGTGGGAGTAAAGACGAACTTATTTGGTATCCCGAAGAAATATCTAGAATAACTTGATATTTTTTCTTTTTCTTCTTTTTTCTTTTCCTTTCATTCTTTTTTTTTTTTGTTTCAAAATAAATGTCAGATATTTCGAAGATATTAGATATTATCCTGAACGATTTTTCGAACTACGTTGATACGAGTAGACGAATCTTCATCCACAGAATTTGGATCATCGCATTTGGAAGAGTATGTCGAATTGAGAAGGTACGAGCCAGAGTTGTAAAATTAACGAATACAATTTAGACTAGGTAAGTTAAAAGCGTCGTCATTGTCGTTGTCGTCGTTGTCGTTGTTAAGTAAGAGATAAGAACTCTTACCGCGACAATGGCCACCCATGCGAGATCTACGGGGATGCCATTCGTGAATGACAAATGCGGCTCTCCACGAGAGATCTAACTTCGTGGGAGCCTTAGTTCCGTACCGACGTATGTCAGCTTCGAGGACTCGACGACAGAGAAAGGTACATAGATTGAAGAGAGACGGAGAATGACGATTCCGTCAGAGTCATTCAAGATTCAGGCGCCCACACGCGTGAGCAGATCAGTGTTGTACGAGTAGAAGACGTGGTTCACACCGCCCAGAATGACTGATCCTCTCAGCGGCACGTCTTTCAAGGCTCGTCGCCGGCCGATCGTTTCGAGCGATCGTGCGAATCTCGTACAACGAAACAAAAACGTTTAACGAACAACGTACACAAGTACTTTATTCGTACTAACGTTAAAAGAGACAAACGATAATTCGATGTGTCTTGATACAATAACGTGATTAACGAATGAATTATCGCGATAAATACGATGATCTACGTTGGCGTTTCGATCGGAGAGAATCTCGACAACGCAGGAGATAATTAATAATCCTAAACATCTTCATTAAAATCAAATAAGAAATATTTGTAAGGACAAAAGAAATAAAATTTCCCGCTGACGAGTGAACGTTCATCGAGGGTGTTACATACTTCTGAACGATCTAGTTTTTCGACGATTCGCTTCGCGTTAATAGGATCGTCTCGTGCCAGTTACGGAATGACCCGGAAAACTTTCGCAAGCGGAATCCCACCGACGGATATCTAATGGATAAGACTAATCGAAGACGCGCCGCGGTCGTGACCGCTTCCTAACGTCTATTTCGGTGCGGGTTCTACTTTCATTGCACAATGTTCGGCACGGGGAAGCGCGAAAATCGTTACAAGACAGTGACACGCAGGGGCCAAGCCGTACGTCGATTTAAATGCGAACGGAACGCCTGGAATCCAATTGCTAATCCATCAACGAATATATTTCGTTAACGTGGGTGGTATCCATCTCTATCGCTGTCCTTTTCCCATATTCTGTTTCTCTCTTCTGAAAACTAATCTAAAAAAAGATAAACAAGACGAAAAGAGAAAGAGAGAAGAGAATGAGAGAGAATGAGAGAGGCACGATGACCCCGCTGAAAGAGGAACCTTTAGATAGAATTCTAAGTAAGACGATTTCGCTCTCGAACTCTGTCGTCGATCGTTTTGCCCAAGGAAGGGCGACGTCGAAGCGACAGGAGCATAAATCGCGGAGGACCGAGGCTGGACCGAGCCGACGTTTACGAAAATTTACGGAGCCGAACGGAAGACGACCGCGAGACGGCCCATGGACATTGTCGTTTTATTGCTCGCAAATCGAGCGTTCCTACCAAGGTAGACGAGAGACACTGAGAGAAAGAGAGAGAGAGAGAGAGAGAGAGAGAGAGAGACGGAGAAAGACTAAAGTATAGAAACATCGAAAGGGAAAGTAAGGAATAGGGAGAAAGAGAGAAGATGAGAAATATTACAATCTCTTTCTCTCTCTTTGTTTTCCTCTCTTCTTCTCTCATTCGGTCGATTTACTCGAACGCATCCGGAACGCGTTGTCATCGAAACGTCTTTCCCAACACTTACGAGTTCCGCTCGTTTCTTTCTTTCTTTCTTTCTTTCTTTCTTTTTTTTTTTATTTTTCTTTTTTTCCCCTTTGGATATCACGCATGTACGTATATTCCGGAAGTTTTCGATAGGCCCGTTATCAAGGCGGAAGGGTACTTTGGGATTTCTCGCTTATTTGCTTCAATAATCGTTATAATTGTACGTGTGCGTATATATGAGAGATAGATAGATATATATATATATATAGAGAGAGAGAGAGAGAGAGAGAAAGAGAGAGAGAGAGAAAGGGAACAACGGTCGTCCCTCTAATCCTCTAATAGGATTTATGCGCGCGAGCTCGATTACCTTCGGTCAAGGATATACCAATTACCCGCAAATACTACAACCGTCTATTTGGCACGCGTTAATTTTCTACACCGCAATTAGAATCGGAATTTCTTATACGAAAGAAATCCCAGAATAAAAGGATGAGTTTGGTATTCGATCTAAGTATCCCATGAATTTCATTACAACGACATTAAACTCGTGTTAATGTTCGATTAAAAAAAGAAGTGGGGAATCTCCAGGGTTCGGTGATTCCTGACACGTACGAACTATTACCACCGATCGAAAAATACTCTAAATCCTTTCTAAACGTTCGTGAAAGCTAAGAAAAGAACTCGACAATGTCGGCTAACCGACAAAAGATCCTCCGGCGATCATTCTTTGCTTCTTTGCGATCGAATCCTCCTTTTCCTGCACCTTTGCAACCCCTTTCTCGGTCCTTCTTCTTTCTATCTCACTTGTTTCTATCTCGCTTTAACGCACGGCAATAACGATAAAATCCGCGGCGGCAAGAGGCGACGTCGGCTCGCGAGATTCCTCTTTGCACGCCGCTCACGTAGCTGCGCTCTTCTTTCGCGATCGTATATCTAACGGGCCGGAGTGTGTGAGAGAGGCAAAAATCTTCGGCAAATAGTTTTCTTCGCACCTTGGCATCTCTCTCTTTCTCTCTCTCTCTTTCTCCGTTCATTCTCTCACACTCTATCTCGACGTTTTCACGCGAAAGATCCGCACGAGAAAGATAGGAAGACACGTTTCGAGCTAGACGACATCGATGCCGCGGAATGCATCCTCATCCTTCTCTCTCATTCACTCGAAAGACGTAGGCTAAGAAGGGAGACGACGAAGAGAAAGAGGAGAATGAGAAGAAGAAGAAGAAGAAGAAGAAGAAGAAGAAGATGGAGGAGAGAAAAAGCTGGATGTTCCTCCTGTTTATTTCTACTCTTTTCTTTTTTCGAACGCTGCAAGGCGCGCGCTGTCTCTGTCTCTCTTTCTCTTTTACTCGCGCGCGCGAGTAAACGCGATCGGTTCTCTTATTTGGCAGCACATTGCCGAACGACGACGTTGCTGGAGGATCGAAGAGGGAAGGAGAAGGAGAAGGAGAAAGAGAGGGAGAAGGAGGAGGAGGAGGAGGTTGAAGGACTCCAGGGAAGAGAGACTCTCTGCTCAAAGACCGAAATTCTGCGAAGAAGAAGAAGAAGAAGAAGAAGAAGAAGAAGAGAATGAGAAGAAGGAAAAGAAAAGAGGAGAGAAAAAGAGAAGAGACTCCTCCTCATCCTCATCCTCCTCCTCTTCTTCTTCTTCTTCTTCTTCTACTTCTTCTTCTTCTTCTTCTTCTTCTTCCTTTCATGCAAGCCGGCCCGTTAATCCTGCGCGGATCCCACCAGGATCCCACGGAGATGCACCGAGGGAATTTGCATACAAGATCTCCTGGCATCTTCTCCTCCTCATCCTCCTCCCACCTTCCCTCTTCCTTTCGTTCGCGTCGCCATCGCTCGCGAGACCACTCACCCTCCTTCTCTTCTCTTCTCTTCTCTTCTCGTCTCTTCTCATCTCATCTCTCTCTCTCTCTCTTTCTTTCTTTCTATCTATCTATCTATCTATCTCTCTTTCTCTTTTCTTCTTCTTCTTTTCTTCTCCTCCTCCGTCGGTCTTTCTCTTTGCCATCGCGGAGAGAACTTTACACGGCGGTCCATCAGACCCAGAGAAACCGATCGCATTCTGAAAGGAGGAGGAACAATAGACGAAGGTCCCCTTCGAAAAGTCCCTCCAAGTCCCATTTAGAAGTCTCAGGGATCGCCGCCTTTTACTACGGCGACCTTGACGATATAGAAGCCGCGATCCTCCTCTAACAGGGGACCGATTCCTTCTCTAATCTCTCGATCTCCAAAACTTTCCTCTTACTTGACTATTCGAGGACGATGGATAAACGTTAATTTATACTGTCGTATACCTCATAAGGAACAACGTATGTACGTAACTTGGTACTTACTTAGGACGTATGTATGTATGTACGTACGTATGTATGTATGTATGATGTATGTACCGAGATAACTTTTCGCAACGCACGTATATCTATTTATGTACGTGCTACGTATCTATATACGTAGATACGTGTGATATTATATAATGGATATACACGGTAAGCTATATGTTAAGTAACTATATATGGGATATCGAAAGAAAAAAAAATAGAAAAAAGAAGTAAAAGAAAACAACAACACAACAACAACAACAACAACAACAACGATAATAACAACGATATAAACTTGCCTTTAGCTAACCAACCGATATTATTTTACTCCGTAAGCGTGAAATAAAAAACTCGACTCGCGATTGGATAAGCTGCCGAAGAATTTCGGGCACCCTCGCTTCGCAACCCAGACCGAAGTTAATCCGAGCCATATACGCGAGCGATTACCGTTAATTATATTTTCGTAACCGGGGATGTTCGATGTTACGTGTGGGTGCACGTTTATGAGAGCCCT
Source organism: Vespula vulgaris (assembly GCF_905475345.1). NCBI lineage: Eukaryota > Metazoa > Arthropoda > Insecta > Hymenoptera > Vespidae > Vespula > Vespula vulgaris. The sequence continues at coordinate 3,043,036 of NC_066600.1, read as the reverse complement.
ACGACGATCGAATGTATACATATACATATATATATTTTATATATATATATATGTAGTTAGGTGCGAAGGTATAAGTGCCCTTTTCCAAAGCCGAAAGCACGTGGCCCTCTATTTCTCTCTTACTCTCTCTTGCGTGGGAAGGGTGTAGAAGGGCCTACCCTCAACGCGTTCGACGCAGCCTCGTCGCTCGGAGTTCCTCCCTTAGCGTTAATACGGACTCTGCAGAAGGGCGAAGGGCAGGATTAAATTGGCACCAATTACCAGCAAAACACCCTCCACGCACTTTCTCTCCCATCTCTTCCGGCCTTTCCACCCTCCTTCCTCCCCATTACTCCCTTCCCATCCTACGAGCTTCCCCTTCGCGCGGAAAAGAAAACCACCCCTGCGATATTGCATTATGAAAATATACATCCCCGTGGCTGGTAGCGATGTAATTATCGACCGGCCGAAATCTCTCCCGTCGTTTTCTAACTGGATCCAAAAAAGAAAGATTACCCTTACGTAGGGCTCGTTAACGAACGATTAAACCACGATTTTGCATCGTAAACTTTGAACCGATATAATTATACGAAAAAAATTCATAAATTAATAAATAAAAAAAGATAAAAAAAAATTTGCTCGAGATATCGCATGAAAAAGAGCAAGATTTTTATATATATATATATATATATATATATATATATATATATAAAACAAATATTCCAAAAGTTCCCTTCAACGAGATTCTACAAAGTGTCCCGTTTAAATATTACCTTCATTGTCAATACGACGGTTCCTAAGAACGCAATAAGAAAAAGGACGAATCTACCACCACTTCACCTTTGTACGTATCACCCGGAAGAAGTAAGAAAGGGCGGGGAAGAAAAGGAACGACGAGAAAGTACGGTGGTCGTTGGTGTTTACGAACGCAAATGGGCGGTTCTAAGGCGAAGAATGTCGCGTACCGCAATTGGCCAACGTACTCGTTACACTTATCGCGTTACTCCTTCATGGAGGCCAGACGCATGTTTCTGAAAGAAAGAAAGAAAGAACGAACGAAACGGGGAGAGAGAGAGAGAGAGAGAGAGAGAAACAAAGAATGAGACAAAGAAAGAGACAAAGAAAGTTCATGCGTGCATCACCATAGCTGCCTACCATCCTTCCTTCCTTCCTTCCATCCATCCTTTCATCCTTCCATCCTTCTTTTCTCCATCCTGCGAATTCTCTTTTGCTGGATCGTGGGTGTGGGAATCGGTCTCACGCATAAACGTATATATATATATATATACGTTTCTCTATCTACATATTCACGTAGCAGTTAGTTACATAGATGACGAAACTCACCTACCTCGACCTAGCGCCATTTGCACAATACATCTTTCTATCTATCCTTTTCTCCTTTCCCATCCCTCATCGAAAAGGACAAAAGGGGTGTATAGGTTTTACGTACTTTGTGCGCCAAGAGATTAGAACTTATCGATAGGCAACGATCGAAGATATACAACGGAGCGATGATTCGTGAATTTTCCTCGCTCACGTATCCTACGTAATACCTACTATGTAGGTATGTACGTAGATGGTACATACATATATATATATGCATGTATATATATATGTATGTATATATGAATGTATGTATCACGAAATCCCCGAGGAAGAGAGGATTCAGCTTGTACTCGACGCCCGAGCTACGAGATTATCGCTTAAGACGGGCGTGCCGGATCGTCGTGTATCGCATTACGATGACTCCTCGTACGCAACTTGCTATAGTATACCTGTACGTTAACGACGAAAGAGAGAGAGAGAGAGAGAGAGAAAGAGAGAGAGAGAGAGAATGAGTGAGATATGTATAGGTATAGTAGAGAGAAGAGAGTGAGGATAATTTATTATGCTGTCAGTATGTCGTTCACAATGACCGCCTCCTCGATTTTAGTGACACGGAGATTATCAACGTGGCCGATCTCGGCCGATCATCGTTAGCATGAATAACGTGACAATGGTAATCCCTTTCGTGAAAGTGCTAACGGCCATACGTGCTTCGACGGCAGATGCCTTTTGAGAATGCTAAGAAAGAGAAAAAGAGAGAGAGAAAGAGAGAAAGGAAAAGAAGAGGCTAAAGATGATGAGGAGGAGGAAAGACGCGTGGCCGTTGCTCTGCACCCAACGCGGAGACTTTTCTAAAAATATTTGTCGCTAAGAGTCGAGAGAAGGGATATAGAAAAAAAGGAGAGAAAAAAAGAAAGAAAGAAAAAAGAGGAGAGAGAGAGAGAGAGAGAGAGTAGGTATATAAGAAGATCCATGAGTGGTAACACTCGCGACGCAGTACGCTTTTAATTTGGCCATCCGAAAGCGAAGGGAAATACCATGTCTCTTTCGATATATTTTTGGAGTGACGGAAGAATCATCGTGCTCGCAGGACCGTGCACCGAAAAACTCTGTGAAAAATTCTTTGAATAGTTTCATGAATATCCACGTAGAAAAAGAAATGGAAATAATAATCTCTATCCTGTGGATAATTAATAACGACTAAGACGACGACGACGATAATGATGATGATTATAATTATAATTACAATTATAATAATGTAAATTCGTCTCGTAAAATTACAGGTAACAGCGATAATGCCGTTTTAGGGATAAAATTATCAGAAAATCTTTGAGAGGAAGCGTGAGTGAATAAGTGAATGAGTGAAAGAGTGAGAGTGCGAGCGAGATAGAAAATTTATTTCTTAACCCTGTAGAGGATTTCTCTCCTCTCTACCGAGAGGCTCCCCGAAGGCAGGAAAATATTCTTAGAAACACTTTCGAAGGGTGGCGGAGACGCGATGTACGCGGCTAAAGGACGCTCTCCGTGGTTGCTTTTCGGGAGGGAAACGGGAGGAGGTGAGGTTTCAGTGAAGTAGGGTGGGAGGCAAAGTGCTCCCGTTACAAGTTTTACTGCAGTTTTGCGGCTCGAAACTGCGAGCGCGTAACGGCCAGCAATTGAATTTAAATATTCAATTATGCGATGTGTAAATGAAATAGAAGTCTTATGCAAATTGCTACAAGCCACGGGGTCGTTGCAAATTTAAAGGGTTAAATATTTATTAGCGGAGAGTTAACCGAGATTTATCGACCGTTCGTTGACTACTTCGCGTCGTAGAAAACGTATAAAGAGAAAGAGAAAAAAATATATATATATACATATCTTTTATATATACACCTATATATGTATGTACGTATGTATGTATGTATAGACACATACACACACACGCGCGTATATATGTAAAAGTTTATTCTAATCGATCTCAAGAAATTCCATACCCACCTGTAAAAATCTGTCATTTTTTATAATCGCAAAATATGATTGAAATAAACTCCAGCTTACCGCAAGAGTCTCCCCTTTCGCAGGATACGTCCGCACATAAGGTAAGTACGTCGTCTTACTTCTAATCTCCATTCGCATACGTAATACAATACTATCGCATATATGTATGTATGATTCGATAAGGACACGAAGTTTCTCTTACGCCGACGATATTTTCTCGATATCGATAAGAAAAATTGTGTTGCGTGTTGCGGCCAGGATACAGGATAAAAAGCCGATGCGGCGAGATTTTCTTAAGCTTAAATGAAAACTCATATCAATGATTCGTTTAACTCAACAAGGCTAACATTTATTTATAATGAAAATATGTACGTTGATTGAGACAATAGTTTAAACAAGTATTCATTATCGGTAATATATTATATCACTATATATGTATAATGCTAGTCGTATACAATGTCGGGTGAGTTTCATTTCTTCGTCGTTTTTTTTTTCCTTTTTTTTTCTTTCCCTTAACTCTAGTAATTTTTGAAAATGGTAATAACACACATGCGCATGCACAATGCCTTTTTTTCCTCGCTAAAAAGTCCGCCTGACTTCCTTTTCTTTTTCTTTTTTTCCTTTTTTCTTTTTCCTTTTTTTTTTTCTTTTTTTTTATTTCTTCGCATGATAAATGTACGTGTCATAAGTAATATATTTCTTCGACCGTGGGCGATTTTTTACGAATAAGTACATTCTTTATTAAGTATGTGTATGCGTGCGTGTGTTCGCATATAATTTCTTCTTACATGGATGAACGTTAGAATAATTTTCACAAAAATTCAATTCTCGAATGTACGTACGTATATATATGCATATATGTATACATATATCTATATGTGCGCGTTCATCAAAACGAATGTCATTAACGAATTACAGAAAAGAAAAAGAAAAAAAAAATAGAAAAAAAATAGAAGATTAAAAAAAAGATGATAAAAAGAAAAAAAAAGAAAAAGAAAAAGAAGATTACGTAACGTAAAAACGTAACTAATACGCGTGATAATTCTCGCCAACAAACATTCGATATCTATAATAACAAAAATTTCTATGCTTTTTCTCCGTGACAATCAAGTCCCGGTTTAAAGATAATAATAAAAAGAAAAGAGGAAAAATTTGTTCGTGCCGCATTCTGCAAAGCGATGCGTCGCGTTACGTATCGCGAATGAGACGATAAACTTTCTTAATTACGATCGAAAAAAGTTAATCAACATACAATATAGAATTTTATTTTTTATCGTCAAATCGCAAAATCGCTTTCGCAGATTTCCTCTATCTTACGTATCTCTCGCCCTCTATTTTCTAATCGCTAAATCGCATTTCGTTTGATTATTAATTAATTAAGTACACAGTCCGAGCGCAAGAGGACGCCCACTGCAACCTATGGCACTAAGTATTCACGTTATTTTTATATACTTTTTTTTTTCCTTTTCTTCTCTTTTCTTTCATTTCCTTTTTTATCATTTCCTTTTCTCCTGCTCCCTTTCAACTCGCATCTATCTTCTTCTTTGCAAATCTCAAACAGACACACACACACACACACACACACACACACATACATCACCGCACTCTTAAACGCTCCGCGACGCATTTTGGACCGTGCGTTTTACAATAAGGAAAATCAATAACAAAAGGAAAAAAAAAAATTAACTCCGTCCAAATCGTCCGTCCATACCGAAAATTCGATAAACGCGATCGTACCGACTCAAATATAAAAAAAAAAAAAAAAAACAAGAAATTGAATATACAAAAATTAAGAATTTCAATAATTCAAACTCATGTTTAAAAACATTACGACTCGCATCGAGATACTCCGAGCCCGTATAAGTTCTCGATCTTTCCCTCGAAATAAATGCAACACTCAGAGATCAAGTGAGAAAGGAATACGGAACACGTTTCCATATAAAAAGTGTACGATAGAACGAGAATAAAAAAAAAAGAAAACACCAAAAAAAAATCGGAAAGAAAAAAAAAGAAGGGAAATGTCTTTCTCTACAAAAAAGAAAAAAGAAAATATTTAAAAAAAAAAAAAAAAAAGAGAGGGAAGAAAAAAAGAAAGAAAGATAAAACAACGTCCGATGCGTCGTATCCGAGATTGTAAAAGATATATCTCGTCGTTCATAGGAAGACACACAATTTTTCACAATTAACAGCTAATACGTATACACGGTTTTCTTGTGCTTAAATCTCTCTCTTGTCTCTTAAATTTATAATTATCTAATAATAAAAACGTTCGTAGGACATTCGCTCGTTCATACGGACTCATACATGTCTATATTATTAATATTTATTTTCGTATACGTGCACACATGCATACGAAATGAAATGTGAGAGAGAGAGAACGCGTCTCCTCTTCCTTTATTATTTCTTCTTCGCAATCCTTTCTCGGTTCTCTTCGGATTTCTTTCTTTCCTTCTTACTTTCGGTATTGCTATCTTCGAGATGTTGACTGGACATATATATGTATATATATGTGTGTGTGTGTGTATTAAAAAGAAAAAAAAAATACAAAAAAAAAGAAACAAGAAAAAGGGAAGAAAAAAAGAAGCCGAGAGACAGCGATCGACAATCTCTCGGCCCTAGGCTCGGCACTCGTAACTAGGGTTCCGATCGACCGGTGCCGAAGCCCACCTTCCAATCTTCCGTACAACACCCTTGTGCTTTTACAATTTTTATATTACTATCTCTTCTTTTTTTACATTTTTTTTTCTATTTTCTATTTTGTTTTTTCTTCTTTCGTATTTTTTGTTTGCTTCGTTTATTTTTCTTTTCTTTTCTTTCCCTTTCTATTTTATCTTCTCGTTCTTTCGTTTTTTGTTCCTCCTTGTTTTTCGTCCTGCGCTTTCTTTTTCTTTTTTATGACATTTTCCTTCTCTCCTTGGAATAATACTTTCGATATTATATTTCGGGATCGAAAGGAAAGGTGCCATAATATCTCACCCCTTTCTGTCCCCCTCCCCTCCCTCCCTCCCTCCTGGTGCCACTCTTGGTGCTCATTGCTCGAACAATTATTATCATTTTTTATTTCTTTTGTTTACTTTTTTACGTACCTGTTGTTCGAGACCACCGATCCCTGTTCACCCTGTATATATATTAATCTATATATGTATATGTACTTTATATACGTGAATACCTTGATAGCTTTTTGAACATCAAGATTTACACGTAATCAGTGATCTACATATTCTTACAATTTGTGTGTACGTGTATGTGTATAATATATATTATATATATATACGTATACATATATATATAATGTGTATACATATAACATTATATTATATATCCATGTATATATATATAATTTATATATATATATATATATATATATATATATATATAAATACGTGTTAGCAAGTATTAATAAAAATGTAGTTGTAATTTGACTTCTCGGGGCACTCGTTAACAAAGTGGGGCACCAGGAGCAGGAGGAAACGTGCGATAAAAAATTCACTCCTTTCCTTATCGTTATTGCATCTCTCTTTTTTCTTTCTTTTTTTTTTTCTTTTTTAATTCTTTTCATATGTTCAATTTTTTTCCTTGTACTTGTTTACCTTTATTTGCTTATTTGTTTTTTTTTTTTGTTATTTTCTTTATTATTATTATTATATTTTTTTGATTGTTATGTGAAAAAGTTCAAGGGTTGTTAAGTACGGGGATTGGGGGTGGACCTCGCGCGCCCTGCCGATCAGGACTTGTACCTCACACAACTCCCTAGTTACGAGTACCGATACCTAGTAATTTTTCTACCTTTCAGTTCGATTTTCACCATCACTTCATTAATACGTAGAGGCCGACTCGATCGCGTACGACTTTTATTTAGTAGTTAGTATTCTTATGTACCTATGTACCACATCGGCTTCTTAATCTCGTTTCGCACCTCATGTCAGGCAGCATCCGTTTAGATTATATCTCTTTTCTCTCTCTCTCTCTCTCTCTCTCTCTCTCTCTCTCTCTCTCTCTCTCTCGCTCTCTCTCGCTCTCTCGTGTTCTTTTCTCTTGACCAACGTTCTTTCTTCGTTCTTTCGCTCACGATGAGACCACGCGGCATTCTTCTCGATTTTCTTGCTTGAATTTCTCGTGACGAGGCCTCTTCGATCGTCGAATTTGTTCGTATAAAAAATTGCAAGTCATGTAACAATAAAATAAAAGGAAAGTCAAAAAGAAAAGAATAACAAAATTAAAAGTAAAAGAAAGACAACGACGACGATCGATTAAACCTTTTCACTGATGATATATATATGTATATATATACACACACACATATATATACATATATATGATATAATATGGTAAATATATATACACACATATATATACATACATATATATATATGATATATATATATACACACACACACACATCGATTCTCGCGATTCGCCGCAACTGCGCATAATAATACATTATAACTTGATTAATTATATAATTAAATCCTCTTACTTCCATATTCTTCCTATATCGTACTTCGTGTCCTTAGTTGTATCAAAACGTACATACACACAAGAGTTGTATTACGTCGCTTGATTTTTATTTTTTTCTAAATTACTTGAAGCTTGATAATAAGTTAAAGACTATAATATACCTACATTTCGAATTTTCATTTTTTTTTCTCTTTTTTCATTTTCTTTTCTTTCTTTAAAGATGGATATCACCTCTCGCAGACTCACGCCCATACTCTCCCTCTCTTTCGCTCTGCCGTTCGCGCGCGCGCATTTTCACCGATTCTCTTTACACCGAACTTTTTATTAAAAGACGTGGGGTAAGTCTCCGTCCGATTTTAAAAATAGACACAAATCCATTCTCGGGCCGCAATTATCATCTCTTTTTTTTCTCTTTTTTTAATTATTATTATTATTATTATTATTATTATATTATTATTATATTTATCATCATTATTATTATTATTATTATTATTATTATTATTATTATATTTATCATTATTATTATTATTATTATTATTATTATTAATCTTAACCCTATTACGTATATCCTGATCACGATTAATTAGTATCGATTCATTAGTTACTCTCGATCCATCCTTTCCTCCTTCCTTCACTTCCTTCCTTCTATTCGTCTTAAGTAACGTAAATTAAAAAAAAAAAAAAGAAAAAAAGAAAAAAGAGGAAAATAAAAAAGAAATTGGAAAAAAAGAGAAAAAAAACACGCGAGCGTTCGACGAACACATTGAAAACGTAATCAGATGTCCTAATGTAAAAAAAATAAAAATAAAAATAAAACTAGTGTCGTTGATAGTCCTTTTTAATTTCTTTTTTTTTCCAAATAAAAAAACTAGCGTTTGATAGTCCCTAGTTTCTTCTAGTCATCTAGTCGAATAATTAAAATGTGTAATCAACGAAATGATTTTCTCACGTCGACGATGATCGAATGATTGTCCCGATGATGAGAAAAAAAGAAAAAAAAAATAGCGAAAGAGAAAGAAAGAAAGAAAGTAAGAACACGAGAAAGAGAAAAGAAAAAAAGAGGGAAGAAAAATCAAAAAGAGAGAAGAATTAAAAGGGAAAGAGAGAGAGAGAGAGAAGAAAAAAAGGAAAAAAAAAGAAAAAAAAGAAGAACCTGACACGATAAAAATGAAAAAAAATTCGTACGAATTTTCCGCATGGTGCTCTTGAACGGCCGTCGTAACCGCGAGTAGACCTTTTCGAAGGTGTACAAGATACAAAGGAAAAAAAGAGCAAGAGAGTTTGATAATGGAGAAGAATGACAGAATGAAAAAAGACTAAATTAAAGGGAGAAAGGTAGATAGGTAGGAAAGAAAGAAAGACAGAAAGAAAAAGAAAGAAAGAATTTATAAAAGTATCGTTTGGGCGATTCGAGTGGCACGCGAGCGAGCCTGGTTTCTCGTTAATTTCAATAACGAACGTACGACGAAAACGTCTTGAAAAATGAATAAGAGGATGAAAAATAAGAAGAGGAGGAATAAGAAGAAGAAGAAGAAGAAGAAGAAGAAGATTAACAAGATGAAGAAACAGAGGCAAAAGGGGAGAAACAGAGTCAAAGAACAGAGACACAAAAATCTGTTGCATAATCTCCACGTATGCTATCTCTCTTTCTCTCTTTCTCTTTTTCATTTCTACTCTCGGTTTCTCTGCCTCTTTCTTTCTCCCCCTCTTCCTCGCGATAATAGCCCATTACGACCGCTTTCCAAGACAGTAAATCGCTGCGAAAATATCTCGAAATATGTTTTCACGAACGGTACGAGTTGAACACGCGTCGATGTCAACGGACTAACAGGACGATCCTCGAAATACATTTAGAAACGTTCCTCTTCGTCTTATGCAATCAGCTTCCACCGTAAAAAGGACAAAGACACGATATCTGTCTGTCTGTCTGCTGTCTGTCTATCTTCCTCTTTCTCTTTCTCTTTGTCTTTCCGTTTTCTTCTTTTATCTCTCTCTTTCTCTTTCTCTCTCTCTCTCTCTCACTCTTTCTCTCTCTCTCTCTCTCTTTCTCTCTTAATTTCTCTCTTTCTCATCCCCGTAAATATTTACAAAAGAAATACGAAACTTAACAAGGCAACATCAAACGAAGTATATAGAGATCGACAAACAAAGCAACGTTGAAATTTGAGAAAAACAATGGATATTCATTTTAGGAAGTCAGTCGTCGCTAAGTAACAATAATAATTATAATTATTATATATACATCGATATATGTAGAGAGAGAGAGAGAGAGAGAGAGAGAGAGAGGAGGAAGAAGTCGGGAGAATAAAAGCGAAAAACAGAGACAGACAGAGAGATAGAGAGATAGACAAAGAGAGTTTATAAAATCCGACAAGTAGCGCCAGTCCAACAAACCGTCGCGAGAGAAATGAAGACGGGAAATTTTTTTCGTATTCAAAAGAGAGGAAGAAAAAAGAGAAAGAAAAAGAGAGAGAAAGAGAAAGAGAGAGAGAGAGAGAGAGAGAGAGAGAGAAGAGGATCAGAAAAGGAAAGACAAGAGAAAGATGATGAAGAAGAACAAGAAGAAGAGTAGCTAAGGGCTGCTCGCGGTGCGACTCGGCGCGCAGAGCCAGAGGGCCAATTACGAGCACGGGTATACGGCCGAGCTGATGGTGTGGTAGGCGGCGAGGGCGGCGTGCGCGTGCGCAGGGGGCGCGGATGCGGCTGCGTGCGGCGAGGTGGCCATCGCGGATGCCGCCGCGGCTGCCATCATCATCTGTTGGTGCGTACGCTTTAGGGAGTTGGGAGTTGTGGCGGCGCTACTTGGGGTAATAGCGGTATTATTGGTGGTGGTCGTGTGACTGTTGTTGTTATTATTGTTGTTGGTACTGTTACTGTTATTGTTATTGTTACTACTATTGTTGTTGTTGTTGTTGTTGTTGTTGCTGCTGTTGTTGTTGTTGTTGTTGTTGTGGTTGTTGGCGGTCGTGCTCGACTGCGAAGTCGCAGACTGATGGCTTTGACTTTGGTTTTGGCTCAGTTGCAAAGGGGTGCTGCTAGTACTCGCGGTACTCCCGATACCACCGTAATTATTACTATTGCTATTGTTATTCTGGTGGTGGTGGTGGTGGTGGTGGTGGTGGTTTTGGTGATGGTGGTGATTGTGGTGATTATTATGGTGATTGTGGTGATTGTGATGGTGGTGATGGTGGTGGTGGGGGGTGAGCGCGTCGTGCGGATAGTAAGACGTTGACGATGGTGAGGTACTCACGACGTCGGGCGTGCTAGCTCCGTCCGTGTGGCTGGTGCTGTCGGCTGTGCTCCTGGGACCGCCTCCGTCTAGCCCGTTACCCATTTCCGGCGGCTTCGAGCTCTCTCGGTCGTCGATCACCAGGTCGATCGGCATCTTGCCCTTCAGACAGCTGATGTACCGGTGGCAGAAGTTGTCGCAGAGCTCGTGCACCTGAAACCGATCGTTCAAAAGAGAGAGACGGTTAGATGCTTTCTTCTACGCTTTCAAAGTGATAAAAAAGAGACGAAGAGAGAGAGAGAGAGAGAGAGAGAAAATAAGAGGAGGGAGATAGGTACGGGAGAGTGACCAGTGGCCACTCGACCGGAATGTTATGTATGCAAATGAGCACCGACGAACCTATAGGACCCACCTCTCTCCTCCTCCTCCTCCTCTTTACCCATTCGATTTAGAAAAAATGTATTATATAAGGGAGGAGCAAATAAAAATCGTTATCTTGTTATATGTAAATCAAGAGGGGGGAGTGATGGGGAAAGAAGCTTCTTCCACAGAACCTTCTCTCCCCATCTCTTCTCCATCGTTCCTGCTAAATCTCTTTCTCTCTCTCTCTCTCTCTCTTTCTCTTTAGTTAGGTATTTATCTATAAGATAGAGAGAGAGAGAGAGAGAACACGTTCGTGTGTGGAACGTCCGATGGAAGGTCGAGAGCGACTTCGAGCCTAAGATTTTTGCGAGAATGAAGAAAATCGACAGGTACGATCTTTCTTCCTTTCTTTCTCTCTCTCTCTCTCTCTTCTTGTTTCTTTCAAGGAAAGAGAGTAGTACCAAAGCCGAAGAGAGAGAGAGAGAGAAGGCTAGGTGCTATTAGAGCGTGATTAATTTTTTGCTCGAATCGACTCGTTCTACGTACTTCTTTTCTTCTCGTTAAGGTGCGAGCTTTCACGGTCTTTTCTCTTCCACCGAGGAATATTTTCTTCGGTGGAAGTACGGCAGCGTGACGACACGGTAACACAATGCCTCGACGAGATGACTAGACTCTCTTTAACGCGGGCTTCGAAGGACGTAGGATGAGAGGAGGAAGGAGATCGTGGAGATCGAGGAGATCGAGGAGAGGAGGACAACCTCGAAGGACAGCGGTTGTAATGCCCGACTGGTTAGAATTTGATCCGCCGGGAGTCGAGTCGAAGCAACCGGCCGACAATGCTCACCGAAGAAAAGAAATGAGGCCCGGCTCCTGCACGATGATCGCCGAAAGGACTCGCCTTCCCTCCTCGACAGGACGACGCTCCTCACGCACACTCGAGCCCAACAACCATCGAGCCAACCATCCGGCCAACCATCCTACGAGCTAGCCATCCAACGAGAGATATCGAGAGTCGACCGAAACGTCGACCTCTCTTTTTCTCTTTCTTTCTTTCTTTCTTTCTTTTCTTTCTTTTTTTTCTTTTACTTTCTTCTCGTTTTTCTTCCTTCTCTTTCTTTTCCGTTGTCCCCCGCCCCACCTCTTTTTATTATTTTTATCCTTTCTCCTTTTTTTTTCTACATATTTTTTTCTCTCCTTTTCTCCTCTTCTTTTTTTTTAATTTTTTTTCTCTTTCCTTATTTTTTCCTTATCTATTTTTTTTGTTCGTTTTTTTTACTACTTTCATTTCGAACTCTTCCTTCCTTCCTTCCTTCCTTCCCTCGCATATCTCCCGAGGTACCATGCGACCGCTTCTTCGTCCTCGTCGTCTCGAGCTAAGATTTTGATACGCTTCGCCGAACATCGTATACCTCGAAGATTCTTATTTTCCTGTTCGACCGACGACACCCACCTCCCCCCCCCCCCACATCCACCCACTCTCTTTCGCTACGGTCGAATCCTCGATAAGAGAGTACTCCTTTCTAAAATCGTGTCCGAACGAGATCGAAACGAATACATTACGAGCCGATTTCATTCTCTCCCTTTCCCTCTCTTCACTTTCTCACTTTCTCTATATACATTTTATTTTCTTATTCGTTCAGATATAAATATCATTTCGTCGATATTATTAGATCACAAATTCTATGGATATTCCCGTTACGTCAATGATATTATCGATTAATAATAAAAACGTGTCCCTCTTTTATAAAATATCCTTCGAATAAAAAAATACAAAGAAAAATAAATAAATATATATATATGTATGTATATATACATTCTCCGTTCGATTAAACTAATACATAGTAACATAATCACGTCGACGTTAAGTTTGAAAATTGATTTCACGACGAGATACACCGTAGAGGTCTAATACCAAAGGAAGGGCTTGGTGGGTCTCTCCTATTCCGATCACCGCGAAATATCGTATTTTAACGGCGGCGTGCGGTGTGACCAGCCTGAAAGTCGTATTATTGCATCGACGACGATCCACGCGATCGAACGAGCGCTCGCTCGCTCGTTTGGTTATGATCTGGAACATACGATACGAATGCCCATAAGCATGACGTCTTTTTTTCTTCTTCGTCGTTTCTCTCTCTCTCTCTCTCTCTCTCTCTCTTTCTTTCTCTCTTCCTTTTTCTCTCTTTTTTTTCTTTTTTTTTTCTCTTGCGAACTATCGGCCCTTTGAGTCACGACGTTATCCTACACCGCAGACCATGATCTCACCCCGCTCGACATAGGATCCAAGAGGTCCCCGACGACACGGAACACTCGACTCGCATTCGAGCGTATCCCTCTTCTTCTTCTTCTTCTTCTTCTTCTTCTTTCTCTTCTTCTTTCTCTTCTTCTTCTTCGAAGATCGAACGAGCAAAAGGTTCACATGCTCTTACTATATAGAACTCAAACTTTCAAGAGAGAAAGAAAGAGAGAACAATCTCTATGAGATATCAAGCAGAGACATATATATTTTACCACATACCCAACCATTCGAGAGAAGTTCTCATTGTCAACAAATAATATCAACTTTAACATTGATAATAAAATATCTACATAAGAGCGAAGTTGCATTACGCGAAGAAAAAAATCAATGGCCGTAGAATATTCGAACGACGAAGGACGACAACGACAACGACAACGACGACGACGATGCTGTCGCCTGTAACTCGAGATTATTCTCATTTTATGGACGATTTAACAAGGCCGAAGGTACGAAAAGGGGATGCTGCCGTGTACACGGTAACGCTTTAACGCGAAAGTAAAGGGAAAGCGAGCATCTCTATCTCGACTTGGAGAACACTTACGCAGCTTCCTTCTGGACCATCTAATAATAATAATAATAATATTATTATTAAGAAGAAGGAAGAGGTAAATTTCGAAATTCCTCTTTTTTTTCTTTTCTTTTCTTTTTTTGATTTCTTATTCGACATCGAAATTACACGAAAATTTATGCAAAGCTAAACGAGTAAACTCTTTTTCCTCCTCCTCCACCTCCTCCGCCATATTTCCACTTTTCGTGGACTCTCGAAAAGGCAAACGCCGAAGAATGGAACAGATCCAGGGTACGTACGAAGAAAGAAAGAAAGAAAGAAAGAAAGAAAGAAAGAAAGAAAGAAAGAAAGAACGGAAGAAAGAAAGAAAGGAAGAAAAAAAAAAGAAAAAAGAAAGAAAAGGAAAAAAGAAGAAGGAAAGCAGGGAACCCCATTTACGGCACAATGGGCTCCTTTGAAGCCAAAGGTAATGAAGGTTTCGGGGTGTCTGTCTCGGTCCCTCTCGCGGACCGATTCACAATCTGACCACCCCTTACGGCACGCACAGGCTACCTATATACCGGGTGTCCCAATACTTTCTCGCTTCTTTCGTCAACAAGATAAAAGTGTTAGAACGTCGAAGATATCAGTCGATCGATATTCGAATAATTTTATTTTTAACAAATGATCGTACTCTTAATACTTTCCATGGATCTCTGATCTAAGTTTTAATCTCGTTTAAGAAAACAAATAGATTGCAAAATACATCTAAATAGAAGAGTATAATCTCTCTCTCTCTCTCTCTCTTTCTCTTCTAAAGGAAGAATAGAAGTGTCCTCGTATAGGTTGGAACCAGTTTTCCGTAGCACGTCCGCGCGTTTCTACCCGTACGAATCCCGTTGGTATGCACTCCGCGCCATAATACACCATAAGAAATTTACCGCTCTCTAACCAGTGACGGTGTGTGCATATATGCCGGCTGTCCCCGCCGCTGGCTCAGAGTTCAAGAGGAAGGGAGCGAGTAAGAGACAGAGAGACAGAGAGAGAGAGAGAGAGAGAGAGAGAGAGAGAGAAGAAGCGAGAGAAAGAGAGACAGAAAGATAGATAGATAGATAGATAGATAGATAGATAGATAGATAGATAGATAGATAGATAGATGAATAAAGAAAGATAGAGAGACTAAAAGAGAGAAAGAGAATGGAACGAAAAGTGGAAAAGGAGGCAGAATGTACCGAGAGCTTTGGAAAAGACGAGGAACGAAAGAGGCTCGAGTGCTCGAGAGTGCAAGAGTGTGCGAAAGAGAGAGAGAGAAAAAACGAGAGAAAGAAAGAGAGAGAGAGAGAAAGAGAGAGAGAGAGAGAGAGATACAGAGAGAATGACGGAGAGATAAAGAGGGATACGTGTGTATGTGAGGCCCGTCTGGCCCTTCCTTCCACGCACCGGGCTCCAGCAAAACGTAATTATGCTAATACACGATTGGTTCGAAAATGTTAAATGCACGAGGCTCAGCACCGCGGGCTACCATGCCTCTCATCCCGATTGGTCTCCTCTCTCTACTCCTTTTCTTCCAGCCTCACGCCCTCTCTCTCTCTCTCTCTCTCTCTCTCTTCCTCTCTCCCTCTCTCTCTCTCCTTCTCTCTTTACTTTGAACGCAGATATTTATGGAATCCTCTCCATCTCGCGTTCGCTGCATTCCGCTCAACCTCGATCGCTCTGCTCGACTTCGAGTTTCTCCTGGTACCAGAAACGTTTCAATCTTCTTTACCGTCCGATATTTCGCAGCCACGCGCGTGTCTCGTCAAATTGTCCGGAGGACGTCGGCCATCGGTCCAAAAAATAGTTTCTTAATCATTTCCGTAAATTATCCAGATCTTCCGTAAATTTGCTTCGCTGGATAATACAGCGAAGGGACAAGCATATGGACAGATAATATATCTTTTTCTTTTTCTTTTTCTTCTTCTTCTTCTTCTTCTTCTTCTTCTTCCATTTACGTAAGAAAAAAGTTTCTAAGATCTCTACAATGATCGAGAAGATACGAAATCACGATATAAACGAAATGCTAAAGCATTTTAACGCCGATTGAAATTGTTTAACGATGAAAGAAATGAAAAATGACGAAACGAAGAGTGAGCTGGTGGCGAGGGCGGTGAGGTACCAACCGAGCATTGAAATGACGTCAATTCAATTTTAAATTGAATTGACGTCATTTCAACGCATACTATTCGAGTCTTCGATAACTGTGGCTAACCGTACGATTGGACAGCTATCATGCATACATAGATATGTAGGTATATCATTCTTCACAATAATGTAATCATCTCGAATGAGGAAAATTGCTATAAAATTGCTATAAAATTGCACGATCGAGCTAAACTGAGTGGTGAGGACTAGGAGGAGGAGGAGAAGAAGGAGGAGGAGAAGGAGAAGGAGGAGGAGGGGGAGGAAAGGGGAAATAGGGAGGGAGAGGGAGAGGGAAAGAGAGAGAGAGAGAGAGAGAGAGAGTGTACGCGCGCGCGAGGGCCACCTCTCGAGCAGAACCAATGGCCGCCACGTCAGCTGCCATTTCGATGGAAATGCGATGGATGTCCGGCTATTTTGTATGATAAAATGCGGTCGCAAAAAAAGCGCGGGACCGCATAGGCATCTACGCGACCGAAAACTTTCGATACGTATGCGTCGGACGTTCTTCCAGGAACGTTTATCGACTTATCGATCGTCGTTCGATTAAGATAGTCTTCAGGAGAAGGAGGACGACGACGACGAGAAAGAGAAAGAGAGAGAGAGAAAAAGTATAATAAAATAAGTATGTTTTTTCTTTCTCTTTCTCTTTCTCTTTCTCTTTCTCTTTCTCTTTCTCTTTCTCTTTCTCTTTCTCTATCTCTATCTCTTTAATCAGTTTAATAAGTACGAAGTGTATAAACCATAAGAAAAAAAAAGTGAGATTTAAAAAGAAAGGAGAAGGATCGTAGTAAAATCTAATTAAAATCGTATTACGATCTTACCTTTTCAAGTTCGAGGAGGTGAAATCGAAGGACCTGAATCGCTTGAACCATCTGAAAGTAAAAAAGAGAAAGAACGTATGGTTAATGTGAAATGGATATTTTTAAGAGAGAATTTTTATTTTTATACGCAAGTAAGGTAGGATATATTAAACCACGCGCGGAGAGTCGATTAACGTGAATTAATTATTACTGCATCCTCGCGTATACGCTAATTGCGTTCCTAAATTCCATTTGTGAATTTCGTCGATATCGCAAAGAGAAAGGAAGAGAGAAAGAAAGAAAGAAAGAGAGAGAGAGAGAGAGAGAAAGAGAGAAAGATGGAGAAAATTCAAAAAGAAAAAATGGAGAACGCATAAGGGTGAAGACGTAGAAACAAGAGAAGGCCATTTACTCGACGATGTAATAACTTCATAATATTATCGCATTAATTCTTCTCAAACGAGTCGGATAATAAAAACCAGCGAAAGCTTTCCAAAAATGTTCCTCTTCTCTTTTCTTTTCCCTTTTATTTTATTTTATTTTATTTTATTTTATTTTATTTTTTTTTTATTTTTGTCTTCTTTCCCGCTGTCTCCCTTTCTCTCTTCTTCTTTTTCTTTTTTTTTTATTCTCCGATATACCGATCGAAAAATAAACTCGAAAGAGAAAGAGAATGAGGCCGGTCTTCCGGCTCCGATTCGACGAGCTATCGAAAGTGCATACGCAGAAAGACCATTCGCATAATTTTTCGATACGCCGTGCCGCTTAAACCACCATCGTCGTTCTCTCTCTCTCTCTCTCTCTCTCTCTCTCTCTCTCTCTCTGTCTCTCTCTCTGTCTCTCTCTTGAAATAAAACGAGTGTTCACGAGAGAGAAAACGAGAAAGAGAGAGAGAAGACTATATACGTTCGTAAAGCGATGTCCCCTCTGAGCTCGC